>NW_026909724.1:0-94275 GCF_023558435.1 Drosophila sulfurigaster albostrigata | reverse complement strand
AGAGTAAAATTAATGTTATATTAATTGTAAATAAATATGAAATTTAATGAAAAATCACAAATTTAAGAGGGAAGAAAAAAACACGTCCGACTGCGAATGCGAGAGCGAGCGATCTCAGTTGTTCGTCCTATCCCCACCTATGGTGCTCTAGTGTGGTGGCAGGCCACGGAATAAAGGACGTACCTATCCATCATGGAAAGGACACAGCGTCAAGCGCTACTGTGCATCACAGGCGCTATCAGGTCGACGCCTACTAAAGCCCTCGAGGTAATAGCTGGTGTCGAACGGTTAAACCTATACGCGCAATCCATAGCCGCAAAATCGTCTCTAAGGATTGCCGCAACAGGCAATCTGGGTCTGCTAGGCTATGGTCACAGCGCCATTGGTAGGGAGACTAGTAGAGAATTGGACTATACTATCCCCCTTACCAGTACTGACCATATAAAAACAATATTCTTGGAACCGTACTGTTGGCGGGGAATGCAAACATTCCTATAAACTCCCAGACCATAGCAGCATCTTTCAGGCAGAAGTTTTTGTCATTGGCAAGGCTGCCGAATTGGCTCGGGGTTTACAGCGTAATCACAACTCAATTAACATCTTTGTTGACAGCCAGGCTGCAATAAGATCAATACACTCTGATGTGGTCAAGTCCAAAGTTGTCCTGGACAGCAGAAGAGCAATAGAGTCGCTGAACGAATCTGCGGTCGTGCGTATCTTTTGGATCCCAAGCCACCAGGGCATCGATGGCAACGAGATCGCAGACTCTCTCGCCAAAGAGGGAGTGGGGCTCGATGCCGGTAACATGTGCAATGTTCCGATATCCCTGCGAACTCTAGGCAGGAAAATTGAGGTGCGCTTTAGACTTCAGTGGGACGCAAGCTGGCGCAATGCAAAACTGCAAGGCTGATGTGTGCCTCTACTAACAAAAACCTAACCAAATTCGTCATGCAGCTTTCAAGGAAAGACTGCAGGCTAATGCTAAGCATTTTAACTGGTCACTGTCTGTCGGCTGTCCATGCTGTAAAGCTGGGTATCACGAACAGTGATCAGTGCAGGAAATGCAACGAGCAAGGAAACACTCGAGCATCTTCTCTGTAGATGCCCAGCGGTATCCCGACTCCGGCTGAAATACCTTAATTCGCCGTGCCCCAACGATCTTCGGGACGTTTCACGGCTACCTCCCAGGATGCTGCTGGCTTTTGGCAAAAATGCATCCATACTGCGCGACTTCTGAGACGTAGATACGCTACCGGTACAGCTACGGACCTCCACTGGTCTATGCTTTGCCCCGTACAGAGGCAGCAGATCCCACCTAACCTAACCTTCATTAAGCCAAACTTAACTAGAGTGGCGAAGCGAGGCGAATTCGCTCAGAGAGCAAAACGAAAGCTTTATTATCACTTCGCTAATAACTTCATTTGACAACTTCATTATCTTAACTAATCTACATCAAATGCGAGAGTGATAAAGAGAGCCAATATCGAGAGAGTTCGGATAGCCGAGACCCAGTCAGCAATTGGAAGATCGCTTTTGCAGTAATCACCTTGACGAGTCTTCTTCGAGTCGTTGAAATGATTAAAAAAGATTCGTTTTATGCGCGACTAGAATATGAGTCGTAAATGATCTTCAAAACACGATTAAGCAAAAAAGCAAAAAAATTAGTCATCCAGATGATTGAAATGAGATTATTTATTGCTTTGCATTAAAATTCGGTGAGAGAAACTTGGAGCTTAGTTGCGCGCTCTGCCTTGGTTTTCTGTTCTTTGCCTTATCTCGTTGATCTTTTTTAAACGGTACTTTTCACCAAATTTTTAAAGTTTGCTGCAATGTTCTGCATTTTTAAACTCAGTTTTAGTAACTTTGTGAGTTCAGTGAGATTAGGTAAAGTGAAAAGAATGTCGGCCAAAAAATATAAGAAAATTGGCAAAAAAAACAAGCCAAACAATTCAAAAACATTGTGTTGTCTGCTTAAAAAATGAATATGGACATGGCAGATGACACAAATGAAGAACTTGTCGCAGAAAATAACAATGAAAATTATAACGACTCAAGTGCGTCAAGTGAAAATGTTCTTCTACGAGTGATTTCGATAGTGAGAGTGAAAATGAAAGTGAAAAGCGAAAGAATAATTTTGTGCGAAGAAATTTAAAATGGGCTACTCAATTTGGAGTAAGCTGTTGCGCACTTAATGCATTGTTTTAATATTACGAAAGTGCAATATAACAGTGCCAAAAGACGCTAGAACCACGGCTGCCACTTTTGGTACAAATGTACCAAAAACTGGTACATTTTTTATGCGTTGGTACATCAATTTTTTCATATTGGTAAAAAAATATGCCTAGTCTAGTATTTACATTTTTTATAAAATTTTATGTTCACACATATTTTTTTTACAAATGGCTCTGTTCCACCAGACATCAATTGAGAAAATATATATGCGCCAATGTAAGGTCCATCACAACGTAAACAGTTATATATTGTGATTCACCATTTGTGATTCAACCAAATTTCTAAGCGAAGAAAAACTTTCCATAGTGAAAACCTTTGAAAATTTATATAATGGTGATCCTCGTGATATAATATCCCAATGGAACCAACTCCGAATTTCTTTTATAATCAGGAAAAAGAAAAAGATATTCGTAAATTTTGGAGACATTGAAAGTAAGAAACTTAATACAATTCATAAACAACTCGATTTCGTTGCCACACAGCTCTGGTGCTGGCGAGCGAAAGTATTTTTAAATTTCGTTAATGAAAACTAAATTACCAAATAAATTAGAATTTAAGACACTAAATAACATAATGTATTGCAAGGAATTGATTGTAAAGACCTTCACTATGTCTGGTCTACAAAAAGACTGTTCATTTTTAAAAATTAACTAAGATAGTTTAAATTTTGATTTATTATTATTCAAGTGAAAGTTCTGTTTTTGTTTTATTTCTATTTGAAAAGTATAATTGATTAAATAAAAGTTATGTTTTGTTTTCTTTTATATAGTAAATACTATACTAAAAATGAAATATGAAATAATAAAAGATAATTTAAAAAAAACGTTAACAAAATATACTATTAAAAATACCGAAAATATGAATAAAAATTAAACAAGTAAGAAAGCTACAGTCGAGTATACTCGACTGTGAGATATATTGCGGTATTTTTCTCAAAATACCGAATATACTGCAAAAATACTAAAAATATACCAAATGGTATATTTGGTATATTCGAAATATACCATAGACGGTACAATATACCAGATTATTAGCCAAAGCAACTAAGACGCCTAGTAAGTAGCCGTTTTGTTTCTTTAATAACTTCGACAATTTCTATCTGATCGCAACCAAATTTTCAGGAATTATAACAACTATAGTAATTATTGTATATACCAAAATTCGGAATTCTAGCTTTAAAATTACGATTTTTTTTATTTACGAGGGCGGAAGTGGGCGTGGCAAAAATTTGGAACAAACTTGATCTGCGTGCAAACTTAACAAATGCTGTCGAAAAAAATTTATTGCTCTATCTATTATAGACGGACGGACGGACAGACACACAGACGGACATGGCTAGATCGTCTCGGCTGTTGACGCTGAGCAAGAATATATATACTTTATAGGGTCGGAGATGCCTCCTTCTACCTGTTACATACATTTCCTGCCGGCACAAAGTTATAATACCCTTCTACACTAGGGGTAGCGGGTATAAAAAAAATAGTTTGCGGAATTTTTCTCAAAATATAATACCGATTACACTGCATAAATACTAAAAATATACCAAATGGTATATTTGGTATATGTATATAGTACTGCATTCAAAATATACCATAGACGGCACAATATATCAGATTGTCAGCCAAAGCAACTAAGACCCCTAGTAAGTAGGCGTTTTTGCCCATACAAAAGTATTTCTTTAATAACTTCCAAAATTTTTATCTGATCGCAACCAAATTCTCAGGAATACTAACTACTATAGTTATTCCAGCTTTTAAATTACGTTTGTTATTCGATTTTTGATTTGCTGGGGCGGAAGTGGGCGTGGCACAAATTTGAAACAAACTTGATCTCCGTGCAAGCATAACAAATGCTGTCGAAAAAAATTATAGCTCTATCTCTTATAGTCTCTGAGATCCAGAGTTTCATACGGACGGACGGACAGACACACAGACGGACAGACAGACAGACGGACATGGCTAGATCGTCTCGGCTGTTGACGCTGATCAAGAATATGTTACATACATTTCCTGCCGGCACAAAGTTATAATACCCTTCTACCCTAGGGGTTGCGGGTATAATTTTGCTAAAATTGGTGCATTTTTGCAAAATTTTGGTACACAAAATTTTTTTGGAGTGGCAACTGTGGCTAGAACCATTTTTAAGACTCCTGGCTCTGTTACTCAGAGAACAGTTAAAGAAGGAACTTACATACACTATGGAGTAAAATGCGGACTAATTGACTTTTTGACTGTACAAGATTGGAAGTTACCGAACTTGATTTTAGACTTCGGTATTGATGACCTTCCCTTGTTCAAAGCAGCTCGAAACAAGTATGGCCAATATTGGCCAGCGTTGCAAACACAACCTACGTTTTTCTTGTTGGCGTGTATGAAGGAACTTCTAAGCCAAGTTGCGGGATGGATTATTTTCAAGAATTTATTTCTGAGATGAAAATTGTTATGCAGAAGGTTTTTTTATTTTCTAATAATTTTGTACCAAATCTCTGTTCGCTGTTTCTTAATGGATGTACCGGCAAAGTCTTATGTTTTGGGAACTAAGAGATAGTATTCATGGATACTATTCATGTGGCAGGTGTACTCAAAAAGAATAGATGGTTAAACATCGTCTTATTTTTCCACCAGAAACCACCAATTCACCTTGAACTAAATATTCCCTCAGAAATAGGACTCAGCCAGAACATCACTTAAATCAATCTCTATTAAAATGTTAAATATTGATATTATATCACAATGTTCCTTAGATTACATGCACGTTATATGTTTAGGTGTGATGCGGACATTGTTGAATGCATAGGTAAAAAAAGGGTGCAGACTTTTCTTGAACATCGTGGAAAATCGAATCTATTTCAAAAGAGTTGCATTTTAATAGAAATAACATGACAAGGGAATTTAAAAGAACACCGCGAAGTTTAAAAGAACTTGACAGATGGAAAGCAATAGAGCTTAGACAATTTTTACTTTATACTGGACCTTTTATATTAAAAGAAGTTCTATCTACGCACATAAAGTCCAAAATTTTATAGAAGAAAATCTAAATTTTTTTATTTATATATTTAAACTAGATACCCTAGATAGAAAGTATCAATAAATATTTTTGTCAAAAATGCAACCTTGCAGTTTTTACAGATGGTTAAAATCAGCAGATTGAGCAGCTGATTTTGTGACAAAATTGGCGGGAAACTTTTAGTGACTTTGAGCGCTTGGCAAATCCACACGAAATAATAATTTTCTATTTTTAAAGAGGATATTCAAGTTTGAGGTGTGTAAATTAAGAATAATAAACACAATTTGTGTGATAATTTGTTTAACGTTATATATGTGTACTGTTTTGTATTGTCCAAGGAAAACAAAAAGCTGACAAAAGTGTTCGTCTTCTGTAGAGGAAAAAAAGGTTTTCTGCGTATTTGTGCGTTGTGTAATGTATGTTAAACAATAGTAGACACTTTATATTAAATTTTAATAACAGTAAGGTTTGCGGCTTTTTGTGGCTTTTCCGATGCTTTAATTATTTAGATGTGCTTGAGTTCTATCATGCCACGTTGCTGGACGTGTGGATCGTCAGCGGGCGCCACTCTTCCGCACTGGGTAATTTTAAAAACAAAAAAAGAGTGCAATAAATAAAAAATTAAAATAAAATATCACGTATACGTCATGATGTCTATATGGGCATTGGAGTAGGCGTGGTCAAACTTACTTAAAGGTTTGCTTAAATATTTAGAGTGGTCTATTATTGAAGTATGCCAAGTTTCAGCTCGATAGATGCAATATTCGATTTAATGCCACCAAATCGGGAATCCGGACCATAGTGCTACGGAAAGATATGCTCACTTTTTAAAATTAACTTTAGCCTTAAGAATTCTTTTAGGTAAATATGTCTGTTAGCTTAACTCATGTGCTGAAAATCTTTTTAAAATATTTTGTGTTTGATACACCAAGGCTATATGATCATGTAAGTAGAGCATATTTTAATAACGATATTATTTTTAGTGCAAAATGATGCCAGATTTGACAAAATTACTGAAATTTTACTAAATATACAAAAAGAAAACCGAATGTTAAAGGCTGAAGTTTTGTACATAAAGCTTTCTATTACCAAATTGGCAGAGGAAGTGATTACCGTCAAATTGGAAAATAGAAAACTTCACAGCACCAGAGGGCAACACACGGATGATTTCCCAGATTTCTTTGATAACGACGTACAGCAGGATAATTAGAAATTACAACAATTTGTAAGTATATATGAATCAATTTTAATTTGTTATAAATAACCAAATTTTGAGAAACAAATTATAGGGAAAACTAGTGAAGAAGGACCAACTCAATTTTTGAGAGCAGCAATTCGAAAAGTATTTTCTGACGAATTGGCTACAAATTATAGTTGGAAAGGCACCAACACAAAGCGCTGAAAAGTGCTTCCTTATTGTAACGAACCGTCACAACGCCGAGGTAGCTAGCGCTGTCCAGGGATCGAAAGAAAAAATTTATGTTTGCTGAAACCTTACAAGTCGAGTATCTCAAGGTGTGAGACGATCTTCGTAGGCAAATGGAGATCAAGATGTAAAGAAAAGACAGGAGTTCTCAATTTGTAACGTTGTTTATTTTTATTTGTTATTTCTCTGGCAACAGATTTGTCAACAATAATGTGAATATTTCTGCTTCTGGGGTTCTTCTCGGGTCCAACGTCGATAGGATTGTTACACGGGGGAATTTGTCACGGAAGTCAGTGTGAAGCACACCGTCTATGCAGCTGTGTACACATTTTTTCGTCGTCGACTGTAGTGGTTGTAGTCACCCTACTATAGCTAAACGGGAAGAGTTGTGGTTCGTGCGAAGAATATGGAAAACGGGGCACGCGGCGTGGGTGAACTGGTTGCGAGTGTGTAATCACACTAGCCCAATTACACTGTACACGTTTTTCCGGCGTCGACTGTAGTAGTTTGTAGTCACACTACTACAGCTAACGGGAAGAAACGGGGTTCGGACGAATTGTATGAATCGTAGCACGCGGCGTGGGTGAAGTGGTTGAGAGTGTGTAATCACACTGGCCCAATTACACTGTACACGCTGTTCCGGCGTCGACTGTAGTTTGTAGTCACACTACTACAGCTAACGGGAGCTAGGTATACCTCGCGGAGAATCGTAACCGGGATGTACGGTGTAGGTGAGGCGAGTATTGGTGTGTAATCACACTGACACGGCCGCACCATACACACTATTACAGTGTCGACTGTACTACTGTTCCCGCAAACGGGCACTTTGTTTTACACAAGCACTACGGGCGAAGACGAGGCACACAGTATGAGTGAGACAAATGCTGGCGTGTGATCACACTGGCACAGTCACACTATACACCCTTTTTCAGCGTCGACTGTAGTAATCTGTAATCACACTACTACGGTGAACGGGGAAAAATGTGTGCGTTGTGTGAAAAGGTAGACAACGACGAGCGAAAGATGCGGCGAAAAGAAAAAAACAATGTATATCGTTAGTGTGGTGGTGTTTGTGCGTTGTCGCACTCGAAGGGGGTTAATACAATGACTATGCTAATGGCTATGCGTAATCGCATGTGTTGAACGGGGAGCAAAGGGAATAATTATAGTGTAAAAGGGTATCAAGCATTTAGCTTGAACGTACCTTTTAAAATCCTCGTGTGTTGCGTGTTTAAACTGTTCGACGTGTACTTGGCACGTGGTTCTTAGACTTTTCTTTATCACTCGCGGGTTTACGTGTAACGCACTGGCAAGTTCTTATCAGAGTGAGAGCCCCGCTCCTCCCCACTCGCCTTTTTATCTAGGTCAAGGTCTTGGCTCTGCCAACTCGCTTTTTACTTTCTTTTCCTAAATTTGTGCATGCGCTGTTAACTCGCTTTGCGTTGCACTTGTGCTGTTAACTCGCTTGCTCATTTTTGCGCTGCGCACGCGCTGTCAACTTTGTAGCTGAAATTGACTAAGCCTAAAAGTATGCAACATTTTTTTTCTTCTTTTTCTGCACACATACGTAATTATACCTATTATTTATTATCTTATTTATTTATATGTTTATTGTCCTAGTTAATTTGTATTAGTTAATTTGTTTAGTTGCATAAAATAATTTGTAGTCTGAGAAAATGGTGCTCAATGTCTTGTCATGTTTTGTTCTGAGAAGCGGAGCTTTATTTACAAATGAAACTGAAAGCTCCAAAAATAGCGCCCTCTATTGGTGGACCACGATACATGCAAGCATGGATTGCTAGATCAGCTGATCGTGTTAAGTCCAGACCAAAATAGACAAGCGATTTCCTTTTTGAGTAGGATTAATTGTCAAATTTCCGAAAAAAAAGGTTTTTGTTGTTGGTTTTGTTGGCAAGAAAATGGTTGGCAGGTTATGTGCCGAACCTGAGGAAAAAATGTGTAAAAGTGCATGTGACTAAAACCAGAAAAAAATAGATCTCAGTGAAGTGGTTGGCGAAGTCCGTTGCATATATCGTATTTGTAAGTATACAATCGTACTGCAATGTATGATTGATATACTAATACGTTAATTGTGTTTTTATTCACAAAAGTGCACCTATGCCGTCCACTTAACCTACGCAATAGATGGTTGTCCACTTCCACGTCCTCCCATACCAAGTGCCGTTTTCCAGATTAGGGTAAATATTTGTTATACGTATGTTTAGTTTTTCGTTGTTCTAAGTTTAGTTTTGTCCATTTATTTTAGATTCGGCACTTAGTCATATTTTATATAAAACCCGGTATTAAACTGAATTTAATACCCCAGCCGTAATTTATATAATAACCCAGTCATAATTTATATAAACCCTATTGTGTAAATTATAAAAATCCAGTGGTAGAATTTTAAATTAATTTAAACTGTAACTTCACCACACATAAATGAGGGATTAACGGCCAACCACCCAAAGCTCCACTTCGCAGCTGTGCTGGTCAGATCAGCTGTCTGGACAACACAAACAGATGAGCTGTTGTTAGCTGCAGACGCTCATTGAGCATCAGGAGAATTGCAGGCTGTGATTCTACTGCCGAAAACACCTGTGTCTGTCAGCCGTGCGTTCGTCATTTACTAGTTGTTCCGCACTGGTGGTGGCATCGAGGCCAAATATATGCGTCACCCAGGAGGAAGGCGAACAGCTGGATAGCAGCTTATGTTTTTTTTTCTGTTTGTTGATTATTGTTAGTTTACGTTGTTCTGTCCCAATATGCATTTATAAGTGAGAGTCAATCATCAGTGTTGTAAGTGTAGTATGATGTGGCGAGAAAGTTGAAACAACAACTTTTCTTGGGCACTCATAATACAAGTACCACGGTATTGTTGTATGAAATAACAACTGCAATCATTTAAGAATGCATATAAGGCACCATATATAGGCAAAATATCTTTGTACAATTGTATTTAATTATTGAATTTAATGTATCTGTATTGCCTGCAAGTAGGTACACTCATACCTACATACATTTGTATGTACATATGTATGTTTGTGTGGAATTGCACTAGCAGATCATAGCAGCCAGCTTTTACGCATGCGCAAAAGCTTTCTTGTTACTATTTATCCACAGCTTCACCACAGACAGTCACTAACACAAGGAAAGATCTTTCTGCGTGGGAGTCGCCGAATGTATGAAAGTCTGTTTCACTCTTACTAAATGATAATATATACTTGAGTTAGAGCTTTTGGGTGCATCTCAGCGCTGCTATAGCTGCTACTGCAGTCCCAGCGGTCAATGACCTTGAAGGGCTGGCCATATACATGCCTGCATTGAGTGACAGCCATCAGCTGATCCTCATCCAATTGCTTGCGCAGAGCTTTTCTGTTTAAAAAGATAGATTATGTTTGCCTATATTCATTGTGCTTTTCATCATTCTCAATGAAGTCATTTTAATTGCAAAATTCTTAAAGTATTAGTAATTTTCAAACCCAAAAATAATTAGTTATATTATATTTATGCTAGATCATATTTTATATTTATAGGTTAATTATTTTTAGTTTTCTTTATTTATTCTTTTTCTTTTTGCCTTATTTAATTAATTTCTGCCTCATACACACTTACTATGTTTGTCCGTTAATTTATTTATTTATTTATTTTTCTTGTCATTTCGTTTGTAATGTTAAAATTCAAATCACTTTTCTTATATGTTAATAAATTAAGGATGTTCGCTTAATTTAATCATTTTTATTTGGAACCATGCATCACCAAGCAGGAGTAGGTTAGCCGAACCACTGTCTTTTAGGGATCCTGCCAACTTTAAGTTTTTGGCATATGAATGCAGGATCATGGTAGGGTGGGCGTCTGCACACAATAACAGCTGTGTTGCATGAGAGAGTGGCTCCGTGTTCTTTGTTAACCTACCTTCCTCTCCTTCCCTTTCTCGTCTCTTTCACTATTGTTTATTGTAACCTTCCCATTACACTCCTTCTTCTCTGACTTCCCTTATGTACGCGAATTTTAAATGTATTATTGTTATAAGTGGTGCGTCCTATTAGTTGGCCTTTTATTTAACCCCATGCTACCTGAGCAAAGCCCGGAGAAGCCGGGGCGTACGCCACGCTACTAAACCCAACACCAGCACCAGACGAATACTACAATAGTGATTCGTTACAGATATAATTATAATTTAATAATATATTTTGGCGCCCAATCGTGTGGCCTGTTTTTGGTAGAATCTAAACATGGCCTATAAAAAAATTATGCTCTAGAATAAATACCAGCTAGTGATTCAAGTCTTTTGTTGTCCTTATACATATTTGTGTACTAGGTTAGTCTCTTTGTGTCTATTTTATTAGCGAGAAAGTAAGACCTCGTAAAATCAGGACAAAAGAACTTAACCAAGACGGTGTTGGTTGACGTTTTAGAAAATAATAGCTTCAAAATGGCTTTATACTCAAACGGTCAAACTGTCTACTGTCATTTATATGCTATCGTATTTCTTTAGGTGTAGAGCTTACATTGAAAAAGTTCGTGGACCAGATCTGCCTCTTGCGGTAAGCAAAACACCTAATGAAAACGATGGAAATAAAGTAGTACTACAAAATTAATTCAGCAATTGACAGTTAAACTCATTGACTGGGGTTGCATAGTCCCGTGGTGGCGCAAGTCAGCTTAGTGTGTTTAGTACTGTTTATTGTCCGTCTTTAGCAATCATAAAAGTTTACAATGTAATATTACTAATTAGGCGATCTATTATCGACTGAGTATGGTTTGCATGCGCTATTATGCTATACTTGGTTTTGAAATAATTGCTCTTAAAGTTGGTATTATTAAAATGAAGGAGCTTTATGAATGCTTATATTTTCCCCAATTTCTTTTCTTTCCCTTTAGTGGCTGTTAAGGCGTTCACATTTCAATTAGTGTTTGAAACGGATCGTGGCTCAGAGCTGCTTTCTCGTCATACTAATTGTAGGTATGCTTATCTAGCAACTAGTCCTATCATTTTCCATTCATTCCTATTCTTTTCTTCTTTTTCGATATCTGCTTTTTGATTCTGTGTTGATCACTACACACGAGCATGGTCGTTATCTTCTGCGTGGATACGAGTGTAAGTGGTAGTGATGCAACCAAAATCTATCTGTAGGGGGACATTGGTTCTAAATATTCGCTTGGAACGAGTAAGTGGTTCGAACTACTTAACTTGCCGCTATATTTGGAACTATGTTTTTTCGAATTCCCTATTTTCATTGGTTTCAATATATTCTTCTTTTTTGTGTTAATCACTATACACGAGCATGGTCGTTATCTTATGCGTGGATACGAGTGTAAGTGGTAGTGATGCAGCCAAAATCGATCTGTATCTGGAACAATGTTTCGAATTTCCTCTTTTCTTTTTCAATATCTATTTTTTTTCTGTGTTAATCACTACACATGAGCATGGTCGTTATCTTCTGCGTGGATACGAGTGTAAGTAGTAGTGATGCAACCAAAACCTATCTATGTTTTCGAATTTCCTATTTTCCTTGTTTCCAATATCTACTTTTTGATTCTGTGTTGATCACTGCACACGAACATGGTCGTTATCTTATGCGTGGATACGAGTGTAAGTGATAGTGATGCAACCAAAATCTATCTGTGTTCTTGAATTTCCTATTTCTTTTTTGTCATCATCTACTTTTTTTTTATTCTGTGTTAATCAATACACACGAACATGGTCGTTGTCTTTTGCGTGGATACGAGTGTAAGTGGTAGCGATTTAACAAAACCTAAATGTATTTGGATATTGTTTCTAGATATTCGCTTGGAACGAGTAAGTGGTTTGGAACTACTTAACTTGCCGCTATATCTGGAGCAACTTTTCAGATTCCCTATTTTCGGTGTTTTCCATATCTGCTTTCGACTATTAGTTAGCAACTCTTCCTTCGATAAGTGTTGCATGGTTCCAAATTTATTCATGGCATATTGGTTTATATTTTTGAGTTTGATTTCGATTATTGTTTGTTTATTTAATATTGTTTTGTGTTTCATACGTTTTTTTTGTTTAGTTAGCAATTTATAAATACTCAATTTGGCCAAGATGTTTGATGCACCCGGCGCAGACTGACAGCGTTGCCTCAATTACCTTTGTCAATTCGTAGCAACTCGAGTTGACATCGGAGCAACAAACAAAACTGGCAAATTTCATGCGAAGGACCTTAAGCAGTAATCGTTTATCTTCGCATCGTTGCAGTTAAGCTACCTCCAAGCGGGTATCCCACTTTGTCGTTACAACGACTAAGTGTGATTTTGCCAGGGGGATGTGTAATGGGCCGCTTGTCGTAGCTGAAATTGACTAAGCCTAAAAGTATGCAACATTTTTTTTCTTCTTTTTCTGCACACATACGTAATTATACCTATTATTTATTATCTTATTTATTTATATGTTTATTGTCCTAGTTAATTTGTATTAGTTAATTTGTTTAGTTGCATAAAATAATTTGTAGTCTGAGAAAATGGTACTCAATATCTTGTCATGTTTTATAAATGAGACTGAAAGCTCCAAAAATAGCGCCCTCTATTGGTGGACCACGATACATGCAAGCATGGATTGCTAGATCAGCTGATCGTGTTAAGTTCAGACCAAAATAGACAAGCGATTACATTTTTGAGTAAGATTAATTGTCAAATTTCCGAAAAAAAAGGTTTTTGTTGTTGGTTTTGTTGGCAAGAAAATGGTTGGCAGGTTATGTGCCGAACCTGAGGAAAAATGTGTAAAAGTGCATGTGACTAAAACCAGAAAAAATAGATCTCAGTGAAGTGGTTGGCGAAGTCCGTTGCATATATCGTATTTGTAAGTATACAATGGTACTGCAATGTATGATTGATATACTAATACGTTAATTGTGTTTTTATTCACAAAAGTGCACCTATGCCGTCCACTTAACCTACGCAATAGATGGTTGTCCACTTCCACGTCCTCCCATACCAAGTGCCGTTTTCCAGATTAGGGTAAATATTTGTTATACGTATGTTTAGTTTTTCGTTGTTCTAAGTTTAGTTTTGTCTATTTATTTTTTAGATTCGGCACTTAGTCATATTTTATATAAAACCCGGTATTAAACTGAATTTAATCCCCCAGCCGTAATTTATATAATAACCCAGTCATAATTTATATAAACCCTAGTGTGTAAATTATAAAAACCCAGTGGTAGAATTTTAAATTAATTTAAACTGTAACTTCACCACACATAAATGAGGGATTAACGGCCAACCACCCAAAGCTCCACTTCGCAGCTGTGCTGGTCAGATCAGCTGTCTGGACAACACAAACAGATGAGCTGTTGTTAGCTGCAGACGCTCATTGAGCATCAGGAGAATTGCAGGCTGTGATTCTACTGCCGAAAACACCTGCGTCTGTCAGCCGTGCGTTCTTCATTTACTAGTTGTTCCGCACTGGTGGTGGCATCGAGGCCAAATATATGCGTCACCCAGGAGGAAGGCGAACAGCTGGATAGCAGCTTATGTTTTTTTTTTCTGTTTGTTGATTATTGTTAGTTTACGTTGTTCTGTCCCAATATGCATTTATAAGTGAGAGTCAATCATCAGTGTTGTAAGTGTAGTATGATGTGGCGAGAAAGTTGAAACAACAACTTTTCTTGGGCACTCATAATACAAGTACCACGGTATTGTTGTATGAAATAACAACTGCAATCATTTAAGAATGCATATAAGGCACCATATATAGGCAAAATATCTTTGTACAATTGTATTTAATTATTGAATTTAATGTATCTGTATTGCCTGCAAGTAGGTACACTCATACCTACATACATTTGTATGTACATATGTATGTTTGTGTCGAATTGCACTAGCAGATCATTGCAGCCAGCTTTTACGCATGCGCAAAAGCTTTCTTATTACTATTTATCCACAGCTTCACCACAGACAGTCACTAACACAAGGAAAGATCTTTCTGCGTGTATGTAAGTCTGTTTCACTCTTACTAAATGATAATATATACTTGAGTTAGAGCTTTTGGGTGCATCTCACCATAGCGCTGCTATAGCTGCTACTGCAGTCCCAGCGGTCAATGACCTTGAAGGGCTGGCCATATACATGCCTGCATTGAGTGACAGCCATCAGCTGATCCTCATCCAATTGCTTGCGCAGAGCTTTTCTGTTTAAAAAGATAGATTATGTTTGCCTATATTCATTGTGCTTTTCATCATTCTCAATGAAGTCATTTTAATTGCAAAATTCTTAAAGTATTAGTAATTTTCAAACCCAAAAATAATTAGTTATATTATATTTATGCTAGATCATATTTTATATTTATAGGTTAATTATTTTTAGTTTTCTTTTATTTATTCTTTTTCTTTTGCCTTATTTAATTAATTTCTGCCTCATACACACTTACTATGTTTGTCCGTTAATTTATTTATTTATTTATTTTTCTTTTCATTTCGTTTGTAATGTTAAAATTCAAATCACTTTTCTTATATGTTAATAAATTAAGGATGTTCGCTTAATTTAATCATTTTTATTTGGAACCATGCATCACCAAGCAGGAGTAGGTTAGCCGAACCACTGTCTTTTAGGGATCCTGCCAACTTTAAGTTTTTGGCATATGAATGCAGGATCATGGTAGGGTGGGCGTCTGCACACAATAACAGCTGTGTTGCATGAGAGAGTGGCTCCGTGTTCTTTGTTAACCTACCTTCCTCTCCTTCCCTTTCTCGTCTCTTTCACTATTGTTTATTGTAACCTTCCCATTACACTCCTTCTTCTCTGTCTTCCCTTATGTACGCGAATTTTAAATGTATTATTGTTATAAGTGGTGCGTCCTATTAGTTGGCCTTTTATTTAACCCCATGCTACCTGAGCAAAGCCCAGAGAAGCCAGCGCGTACGCCACGCTAATAAACCCAACACCAGCACAAGACGAATACTACAATAGTGATTCGTTACAACTTGCTTGGCTCATATTTGCGTTGCGCATGCTCTGTGAACTTGCTTGGCTCATTTTGCGCTGCGCACGCGCTGTCAACTTGCTTGGCTCATATTTGCGTTGCGCATGCTCTGTGAACTCTCTTTGCGTTGCCCTTGCGCTGTTAACTCAGCACAGCTGGGTGAGGGACCATGTATAAGAGAAAACTCTGGTACATATGTTTTCGGACTATTGTTTATTTTGTGGCGCAGTATGGTGCGTTACACTCCCTTTCCCGCCGGGCGAATGAAAATCCGGATACGTCCGAATTTAGTCCGGTTCACCTGGTAGGTGGTGTCAAGGTAAGTATGGGTGAACCTTGTCCTGGTTCCTCGTCCCTCGCTGCAGCGGACCTCCTCGACTAGGCCCCGGGGTAGTTGACGTTGGGGCGTTTCTACCTTCCACTCGGCAGGAGCTTCCACCAGCTCGCTTTCATGGGCTACCTCGGTCATCAGAGGTTTCTCCTCCTCCTCCTGCAACGGCATCAAGTCCTGCCCCAAGACCTCCAGTAGGTCGGCGAGAGGGTCGGACTCCTCGTTGGAGGGGAAGTCCTTGCGTACTGCCGGCGGACCCGAGGCCCGTCCGGCTCGTCGTCCGACGACGCGGACTCCCAGTGTGGACCTTCTTGCGGTGGGGCATAGGAAGACATAGGGAGGGGGAACCCGTCGGGGTCGGACATATCCATTTCCTCCAGTCGGCGTAGAACGGGTGTCATAGGGCGTCGAAAGGCTGGCGGGAAGTAGGGTGGTGGCACCGGGCGGTCAGCGATCGCTGGCCCCCGATAATTCCAGTGCTCTGGCAGCTCAAAATAGGAGGTGGGGGTTTCCCCTGGAGGGAGGATAATATCCACCACCGCCCGGTCAATACGAGTTACCCGCATTCCCCATGGGCGGATGGCCGGCTCGTAGGTTACCGTACGGTCTACTTCCTCGATGAAAAACGGTTCGTCCGCGTCGCTATCCTCAGTGGGAGGAGGCTGGTATTGTTGCACCTCCGTCTCGGTCGGCGACGAGGGTCGAGCATACAGCCCACGCCCTAGTCGCGGGTCGCGGCGTTGCCCGGGCCTGGGTGACCAGGCGCCTGGTGGGAGTCGGAAACAGGGCTCTTCCGCCTCGCTGCTCTCCTCCTGTTTGGAATCATCGTCCTCTTCGTATGGCCTCTCCTCCGATTCCCCCTCGCTGGTGGAGTTGTATCCGGCTGGTAGGCCTGCCAAGTAGAAAGGGTCATCCTTGTCCCACGGGGTGTAGTGTGGCGACATACGGGGTGCATCCTCAGGGCACGGGGAATAGCGCTGTTCCGCACGATCCGGCGTCATAGGGGGTGCATCGCCAGCGTAGTCGCGTGGCGGAGAAGAAAAGGTGAGATCGATAGGTTCCATGTACTGTAATAATTAAGAAAAGTAGTGAGATTATTAGTAGGGCGACTGAGGAAATTGTGGTCGGAGGGATAGGATCAGGGTTTGATCGCGGTTCCCGACGTGTCGCTTTCGTAGTATTCGGCCTCGGAGTCAGGCCTCTGCTCCTGGAACTCCTGGAGATCGGCAATGTTAGCCACTCTTCTTTGGTTGGTCGTAGTGTGTTGTAAGCGGACGATGTTTGCTGCAATGAACTTCTTTACTATGTAAGGGCCATCAAACTTCGGAGCTAGTTTTGCTGCGAAACCGTCGGCAGCGTTGGAAAGATGGTGTTGCCGCAAAAGCACCTTTCCGCCCAAAGTAGGTCGCCATTGCCTCCGGCGTAGGTTGTAATGTTGACTCTGGTCATGGCTCGCTTGATTCAGGTTTCCGCGTACGATTGTAAATATCTCCTGCAGTCTTTTTGCCTTATTGCTGGGGTCTTCTAGTTCGCCGGGGGCCTCTGGTGTCACCTCGTCATATAATCCTCCGGGAAGTCGTGGCTCCTTACCCTGTACTAGGAAAGCTGGACTGTAGCCGGTGGACTCGGAGACGCTGGAATTGATAGCTAGTGTGTTCTCTGGAAGTAACTCATCCCATTGGTTCTGCTGTCCGTCGATTAGTTGCGAGATCATGGTCTTAATCGTCCGGTTGGCTCGTTCCGTTGGATTTTCATGTGGCGAATAGGGAGCAGTGTGTTGTAGGTCGACCCCGGCGATTTTAGAAATGCCTTGAAAGACCGGCTAGTGAATTGCGTCCCATTGTCGCACACGAAACGTCGCGGAACCCCGAAATGAGCGAGGATTCGCTCTCGGAACGCACGCTGAAGGCTCGCAGTAGTGGCACTAGTTCTACCCATTTGGAAAACAAGTCAAAGAAAACGAGGAGCATAGTGTTACCTTGCTTGGAACGAGGAAGTGGGCCGACGAAATCAGCTCCAATGACGGCGAAGGGTTCTTCTGCGGGCCGGGTATGCATGGGTCCGGCAGGCTTCTGCTGTGATGTCTTGAATTTTGACAGCTCAGGCATTGCCGGACGTGCTTCTTGACGTCCCGGTGCATACCTGGCCAGTAGTACCGCTGACTAATTCGAAGAATAGTCTTACGTACTCCTAAGTGGCCGGCAGCTGGTTGGTCATGACACTCGTGAAGAACGCGGGGTCGCATGGCCCGGGGTACGCACAACTTCCACGTCACGTCGTCGAAGTCATCGGATCGATGCACTATGTGCCGGAACAGTTGCCCGTCCCTGATGGTATAATCCGGGTAGCGTTGTGGTTCCTCACTCACCTGTCGTATGCGCCGGGATAACCACGAACAAGGTTGGGCCTCCTCCTTTAACATAGCCAGCCTGGTAAGGGGTTGTCGGGAAAGAGCGTCGGCGACTACGTTCTGCTTTCCGGGTCGATATCGCACGTCGTATTGGTATTGTTGCAGCTCTAAAGCCCAACGTGCCACACGTCCATGTGGTGATTCTAGTGAATTCAACCACTTGAGTGCCAGATGGTCGGTGACGACCTCGAATCGATAACCCTCCAGATAGCAACGAAGTTTCCTGATGGCCCAGATCACTGCGAGACATTCCTTCTCGGTGGCGGAGTAGTTCTCCTCCGCTTTGTTGAGCCGTCGACTAACATAGGATATCACCCGCTCTTGACCGTCGATTTCTTGAGTCAAGACTGCTCCGATTCCTACGTTGCTAGCGTCAGTTTGTAGCACGAACTGCACGTGGAAGTCCGGGCATGCTAGCACAGGGGCGGTGGTCAACAGGGTTTTTAATTCATCGAACGCGACTTGCTGCTCTTCGCCCCATGTCCACTTTCGCCCCTTTTTGAGGAGTTGTGACATGGGTTGCACCACCGTTGCAAAGTTAGGGACAAATCTGCGGTACCACGACGCCATGCCGATGCACTGGGGTAATTCTTTCAGGTTCGACGGGGGAGTTAATTCGCGGACAGCTGCCACCTTGCTGGGATCCGTGTGAATCCCCTCCTCACTGATCACATGTCCTAAGTAGGTTATTTTTCGCTGGAAGAATGCGCATTTTTCGTGGCTTATACGTAAGTTCGCCCGCCGGAGTCTTTTGAACACTTCTCTAAGATGCTTAGTGTGTTCCTCTAGGGAGTTCCCGACCACCACAATATCGTCTAAGTATGCGAAGGCGAAAGGTTCCATGTCGACTCTGATCACGGAGTCCAAAGTACGCTGGAATGTCGCCGGGGCCGAATGTAGTCCAAATGGCATCACTCGCCATTGATACACGCCGCATCCTGGTACGGTGAAAGCGGTGGCCTCTCGACTTCCCGTAGCCATCGGTATCTGCCAGTAGCCGTTCTTAAGGTCCAGCGTGGATATGAATTTCGCGTGTCGTAGGCGTTCCAGGATGTAGGTAATCCTCGGAAGGGGGTATGCATCAGGAACGGATCGCTCGTTGAGTTGTCGGTAGTCCACGCACATCCGCCATTGTTGTTATATCAACGTCACAGTTGGTGGTTGAATCTTTTAGCTTTTGAAGTTCAATTGAATCAACTCGTGCACGTCAGTGCAGTTTTGGTTTGGTTTTCATAATGTTCATTTATTTTGAGTAAAATGTTCTCTTACCCTAAGTACATAAGTTCAGCGCGCAATGCGCTGCCGGTTCAACCGGCAGCGGCGCGGCTGCATATATATTACTTATATGTATATACTTATACTTAGGCGTCAATGGACAAGCATGCTTTGTCTTACATAAATTCTTTAGAGTGAGAGAGTGTATTATGTATTATGCATATTCTATTCTATTCTATTTATAGTACTAAAATCGTTTGGTAAATTATGCAATTTTCCAAAAACTAACTCATATGGACAATAGTTGTGTGCCATAGAGGGGGTCGTGTTGAAACAGTATACGAAATATTGAATCCATACGTCCCAATCAGTTTTATCAGCTGATATATAAGATCGTATATATTCATTGAAAGTTCTGTGACTTCTTTCGACTGTTCCAACGGTCTGGTGGTGGTGTGCAGTAGATGTTATATTATTAATCTTTAAATATTTGCACAAGTCATTTATAATTGAATTCTTATATTCCGTTCCCATGTCCGAAATGAACGTCTTCATTGGACCGTACTTGAGAATAAAAGATTCAAATATTGCTTTTGCTATTGTTGTTGCACTTTTGTTTGCAACTGGTATAGCTACTAAATATTTAGTCAAGTCACATATAAGCGTGACTGCATATTCATTTCCATGCTCTGACTTTGGTAATGGACCAATTGTATCCACTATAACTCTGTCAAAAGCTTGTACTGGTGTTTCAGTAATGGTTAGCGGGGTCTTATTATGTTTAACTGTTTTTGATTTTCGGCATTTTTGACATTTCTGGATGTGCTGTGTTATATCACGAGTCATACCTTTCCAGTAATAATGTCTTTTGACCTTGGCCAAGGTTTTTGTAATGCCTGTGTGACCTTGTATTGGATCGTCATGTAGTGTAGACAGTATAGCTTCTTTCTCTTTATTTGTATTTATTGTAGTCACCGGGATGAGTAGCGCTACTCTTAATGTATTCAATTTTTCATTGCCCATTATTTTGAAATTATCTATTGAAATTTTCTCAAAGATATTTTCCCACGGTGCTATTTTTAATTGGCTTATTTGTAATATACCGGCTTCTTTCTCGAGCCTTGGAAATAGTTGACCTAAATCAATATTTCCATTTGTATATATGTCACCAATATCTACTCTTGCAATAATTTTCTTACCATGTTTAAAGAAACATAGCGAATATTTTATATGCAAGGTCACTACTTTTCGTATTTCGTCATTGTTTATGACGTTGTATACGTTGGGCTGAGAAGCTTTTTCTGTAGATTGCCTTGGCAATTCTACTTTTTCATTTTCTGCGCAGAAATTCTGTCTACTTTGGTACCTGGTAGTGACTTTCAGGATTTTATTTTGTATGTCTTTAAAGTCTTGGATGGTTATTCTTGATAACGCATCCGCTACATGATTGTCTTTGCCCTTCAGATATTCTACAGTGAAATTATACTCCTCCAGCTCAAGTCGCATGCGCGTTAACTTGGAGCTTGGATTAGTCATTGAAAACAGGTAGGTTAGAGGTCTATGATCAGTCTTGACAGTGAAGTGTCTACCATAAACGTATGGTCTGAAATAAGTTATTGCCCAATGAATTGCTGTCAATTCTTGTTCTGTTGTACTTTTATTACTTTCACCCTTAGTAAACGATCTTGATACATAAGCTACTGGAAGTTGGAGGCCATTTTGGTTTTGAGTTAAAACTGCTCCACACGCTTGCATCAGTTGACCATTCGAATTTAACATCTTTTTTACATAATCTTGTTATGTGACGAGCATAGTCGGCAAAATTTTAATAAAACGTCTATAGTAATTGCAAAATGCAACAAATTGTATTCCCTGCATTTCTCAAAAACATCAGTTAAGTTTTTAAGCATATGGTTTTCGGAACAACCTATAACTATTAAGTCATCCATATAAAGGAATGCTTGTGAAGGTTCTAATCCAGAGAATGCAATAGTCATCATTCTCTGAAATGAATTAGGCGCTATTTTTAAACCGAAAGGTAATCGTGTGAAACGATACGAGCCATTGCTCGTTGAAAATGACGTTATATCTCTTGAACCTTTTCAAGTTCAATTTGATGAAAGCCAGACATTAAGTCCAGACATGAGAAATATTTCGCTCTTCCTAGTTGATCCAAAATATCATCAATTCTAGGTAGCGGGAATTTATCCGACAACAGTTTTTTATTAATTTGACGATAGTCAATTACTAATCGCCATTTTTCGTATCAGATCCGGGAAGTGATTTCTTCGGAACTAATAAAAGTGGGCTGTTATATGCTGATACAGACGGTTCTACTATTTTATTATTTATTAATTTTGTACCTGTATATTGATTTCGTCTTTCTGACTATGTGGACTTCTATAATTCTTTATGTATACTGGTTCATCATCTTTCAATCTTAACTTTTGCTTGTAGAAATTGTTGGTAGTGATTGATTCGGTTTCGAGTCCGAATACGTCACTAAACTGGGTGCATAAATTAGTCAATTCCTTTTTGAATTGTGGTGGGAAATTTTAGATAATTGAGATAAGACAGTTTTTCTCTATTTTCTTGATTTTCGTGAACTATGTCATAGTTCGAAAGTGGTTCATATTTTAGGCTATGAATATTTACTATTTGATCATTACTGGTTGTATTCAGTAATCGGACAAATGCATTTTTGGTTGTTGCGACCGTGTTCGCAACATAAATGCCATGTTGAATTTCCTGATTGGGTATTAATATAGTTTCTTCATCTGATGACAGATGAATCTTTCGGACAACTTGGGATCTTGCTTCTGGTACCAGAACTGTATGTTATTGGAACATAAATTGGGAAATTCAAATTATTTGGTCTAACTGGCAATTGAATTTTTGATAAAGTCAATGCCTATTATTCCATCACAAGGTATTGCGAAGTGCAAATTTACTAAGTGAAAATCGTGTATTTACCTGTCTGTATCTCTATTGAAATCAGTCCGTTTGACTGTATTATATCTTGGCCTATGCCTTGGATATTGATTTTTTTGTTGATTTGGATGTCATGAAAGACATCAGTATTTTCTTTTAACAGTGATATGTCTGCACCAGTATCTATTAAAAACACAAGTTTTTTATTAGTTTTTACATTGTAGAAATCTACAAATATATGTCGGCGGCAAGGGTATGTTTTCCATCTTGATGCTTTTATTGATTTTCGCAGCTGCACAGCGAGTTCCGTTTGGTTCGAATACCCAAGCTCAACTGACTCTTGCATACGCGCTCACGTCATAAACTCACTCAAGTCGAGCGTATACAGCCATCTCTGTCTTACTCAAGACTCTTAGTATCTTACCATCGAACCTCACTCAGCAGCAGAGCGTCTCTGGCTCTGCTGCCGTGCATTCGCTCAATATCAACGAGTAAAGCAGAAGCAGGGAATTCCCCGAATTCCCAAATTACCAGAATGCTACATTTATTGGGAATCACACTACGACACGGCCTTCCTGACCTATCACACGTCCTCGTGTGTTTAGCTTTCAATACCACGAGACTCAATTTCACTTTAAAGTTTTCTTTATTTTTAAACAGATATTTTTATTTCATGTATTGGACAAAAGCTTTCAAAATAAAAATCACTTATATAAATATCAAATATTCTGTATTCATTACATTTCTTCAATTAAACATAATCTTATTAATTCATTTAGTTATTCTTTAATAACATTATTCTCTTTTGTAAAATAAAACATTTGTGCATTTCCTTTGACACATTTTAACAATTGTGTAATTCCTGTAACACATCTTACAATATAACATTAGTGTAGTTCCTTTAACACTTTTTAAAATTTGTGTAGTTCCTTTAACACATTACAATAACTTTAGTGTAGTTCCTTTAACACTTTCTTTTTTTTTTAAGATTCTCTTTCTTGATTGTCTGACGCATCTTCCATCGTGCCGTCTCTATCTTCGCGTATTAGCTCATTATTCGGCAATGCTCTTAAGAATTCATGAGAATATTTGTAAGTTCGCTTACTTGTTAAGGACTTTAACAGATATCTATCTCCATCTAGTATTTTGACAATCTCAAACGGCCCTTTAAATTTAGGGTCAAGCTTAGTTTGATGACGCTCCTCATTCTTAATCAATACGTGATCGCCTAAACTATGTTTAATAATTTTCGCCTTATTACTATCAAACCTGCGCTTATCATATCGTGCGCCGTCTTCCATATTTTGTTTGGCTTGTTTTCTTAGATTTTCTCTGTCTATTTTGTCATCAACTTTTTCATCTATTGGTAGTAAGCCAAAAGGTCTAGCTTCCTTACCAATTAACAATTCTAGTGGGCTAAACTTAGTTACTCTATTCGCCGTACAATTCATTGCCAATTGCACCTGGGCCATCGCATCCTGCCACGACTTTTGAGTGTACTCATTACTCGCTCGACCTGTCCATTGGCGCTACTCGCACCGGTGGCAATTAAATGCAAATTAATTTTTTTGAGAGGAACAAAACTCACGAAAATCGGAATTTGCAAAACAACGATCTTGATCCGCTATAATTCGGGTAGGCAAGCCAAATAAGGAAACAACTGATCTTACGGACTTAACACAACTTTCCGTATCTATTTTCAAAGTGTGGTAAAAATAAACAAATTTTGTAAATGCGTCTATTAAGACAATAACGTATTCTTTTAAGTCATTTTTACCACTCAATTTTCCTGTTATGTCAATATGTACCGTGTGCCAAAATAGATATTTTGGGAATAGAATGTAACTCTGCCTGCACTTTACCTACGGGTGGCTTCGATAGTTTACAAGTGATACAGTTTTCTACGAACCGACGCGCATATTTTGACATGTTTTCAAACCAATAATAGCTATAAACCTTATCTAATGTCTTTTCCCATCCCAAATGCATTATTTATTCGTGGACATGATTGATAATTGCCCATCTAAATGACCTTGGAATTAGCGGTAGACATTTAGTTTTACCATTTCGCTGTATTTTCCTATGCAAAATACATTTTCGTAATTCATAGGTTTTATCTAAATTATCTGGTAATTCATTATTTCTTAATTTAGTTGATATATCTAAAATCTCACTATCACGCTGTTGCTCCGAAATTAACCAGTTGTCGGTTACCTCAGTCAAATTTATTCCTTTCTCAGGTATTTTATTCTGAACACTATTTTCCTCAGGTATTTTATTTTGATCATTATTTTTCTCAGGCACTGGATTCCGAGATAGACAATCTACGTGCGCCATTCGTTCACCCTTTCTGTACTCTAAGTCAAGGTCAAACGATTGCAAAAATGCCCACCACCTATGTACCCTCGGCGTTAAGTCGAGTTTTGTGCGACTAGCCTTCAAAGAATTGCAGTCTGTATATACGACAAATTTACGTCCCTGCAAGTAATGGCGGAAATGTCGGATACCGTTAACTACCGCTAGCGTCTCTAATTCATAAGAATGATATTTTGACTCGCCAGGAGACGTGCATTTACTAAAATACTCAACGACATGGGGTTTGTTATCAATTTTGTGCAATAGTATAGCTCCATAGCCAATTGAACTGGCGTCAGTGTGCAACTCAATTGCGTATTGCGGGTCGAATATGATCAAAACGGGTGACTGTGTCAACACAGATATGATTTTAGCTCGTATTTGCTCATGGTCTTGTTGCCAAGTGAAAGTTGCAATTTTCTTTGACGTTAGGTGATACAAGGGCTTAAGCGTCTCCGAAAATTTTGGAACGAACTGTCTTAAATATGAAGCCAATCCAATAAATTGTCGTAACTGCGACACAGATTGTGGAGGCAGTAAATCAATCAATGCTTTTATCTTACGTGCGTTTGGCCTAATTTCCCCGTTGCTTATTTCGAACCCCACATACTCTATACGAGTTTTAAGGAAGGAACACTTAGTTACATTAAACGAAAATCCGGCATTACTTAATATTTCGAGTACAGTATGCAACCGTTCCAACGTCTCTTTTTGGTTTCGGCTATAACCAACACATCATCCAGATAAACGATAGCATATGTGTGTGCTAGAGTTCCTAACGCTCTTATTATGGCCCTCTGGAACACAGAAGGTGCATTTTTCAAGCCAAAGGCATGGTCAAAACTCGCACTGCCCTTCTGGCGTTACAAACGCGGTTCGCTCTATTGAATTTTAATGTACTGGAATTTGATAGAAACCACTGGCCATATCTAAGCAGGAGAAATATTTGGCACCGCGAAGCCTGGCAATCTGGTCTGCGATAAGAGGCAACGGATACCTATCAGCAACGGTATTCTCATTTAATATCCTATAGTCCACACAAAGACGATCAGTGCCGTTTTTCTTCTTTACCAACATCATAGGGCTGGCGAAAGGTGAGCAACTTGGACGAATAATATTTGCTTTCAATAATTCATCAATTTTACAGCGCACATGGTTTTCTTCCTCGGTTAGCCTGTAAGGACGTCGTTGCACTGTCTTTAGTGGATCTATTAAATTAATTTCTAACTGCCCTGTCGAGACTCGAGTTTTGGAATACCGCTGATAAACCAATCAGAGTAACACTTTAGGATATTTGTTAAGGCCATTTTATCGGATTCGACTAAATCAATATCAGCATTTATAATATCTCTGTAATCAGTTACAGTCAAAACATCTACCTTTTTGTTTTATAAATTTGGAATTTGTCGGCGTCTATTGTTACTCCAAAGCCCTGGCTAAGGATTTCACGACCAACCAACACATCGTATTTCAGATACTTATCCATAATTACGTGTAACAAAATTTCAATGCAGTATTGTTCAATATTTATATTACATAATACTTGCTGAGTACTACAAATGGCATCATTACTTATACCGTTAAGATTTACAATGTTGTTTATTCTTTTTCCCTTAAATTTATCCACGGCGCTTTCCTTCACGGATGCCCTTATTATTCCAGATGGTGGAGCTACTGTGCAGATATCTACCCGCTTCTCATACATTCGGCCTTTTGGACAAGCAGATGCAAAATGTCCTATTTCGTCACACTTGAAGCACTTAACACTTGAGCGATCCTTCGGTCCAGTCATGTTGCTGCCGCTGTGGATTTTGCCTTTGCTCTGGCCCTTCTCCAAGCGAGCACGACATTCGGCGTATTTATGGCCAGCCTTGAACTTCTTGCGCTCCGAGCCTGTTGAATCGTCGTCCATACTGCGCTTTTTGAAAGAGTGTGCGTGTAACTGTTGTTGTAGCTCATTGCGAGTTTTCACGTTTTTGTAAAAACCCAGCGCGTCAACTTGTTGTCTATTTGCGCCATGTGAGCCAGAGTCACGGATACCGCTATTTCTTCCAAATCCTTGGTTTTCCATTTTGACATAAGTAGCGTCACAATACGGCTGCCGTATTCGGCGAAGCCCTCCTCCGGCTTTGGTCGACCATTCAGAACATTTAATAGCATGGCGGCAGAAGTCTCAATTCCAACAAAGCGTTGTATAAACAGCTCCTTGAACTGCGCCCAAGTGATGCCGGCAAAGCAAATTTGGGAAAGCCACTGTGATGCGCAGCCTTCTAGTGCCTTGCTTAGGGCGATCACCAGGTTGCTACCCTCGAGCACGTTATCCGCAAAAATTAAATCAACTGTTGAACACCAAGAGGAAGCATCCGCTCCAGCGATGTCAGGATTGAATTTTGGAAGAGTCACATATGACGCTTTTCCATCGGCTGGCGGTGCCCTTGGTGTCTGCATGTTTTTGATGATCTCCATTAGGTTGCGGTTTTGTAGCTCCAACGCTGACAAATACGGATCGGTGGCATGAGCAGTAGGCAAAGCAGATCCCACTTCTGATGTCGGCGGCAAGGGTATGTTTTCCATCTTGATGCTTTTATTGATTTTCGCAGCTGCACAGCGAGTTCCGTTTGGTTCGAATACCCAAGCTCAACTGACTCTTGCATACGCGCTCACGTCATAAACTCACTCAAGTCGAGCGTATACAGCCATCTCTGTCTTACTCAAGACTCTTAGTATCTTACCATCGAACCTCACTCAGCAGCAGAGCGTCTCTGCCTCTGCTGCCGTGCATTCGCTCAATATCAACGAGTAAAGCAGAAGCAGGGAATTCCCCGAATTCCCAAATTACCAGAATGCTACATTTATTGGGAATCACACTACGACATATATTTAAATTAAGATTGATGGTATGAACCGTATGTCCTATTGCTGAACATCTGAAGGTTGAGAGTTTCCCGAATTATTCTGGGCAACTCTAACATTGTTTGTATTGTTATTGTGGCCTCTATTCGAGTTGCCACGGCCTCTAGAGTTTCCTCTATTTTGGCCTCGTCCATTATTGTTATTATTGGAACCGTTGTAGTTGTTGTAATTGTAATTACGACTACGAGAGTTTCCTCTGAAACCTCCACGTCCGCGGTTTCCACCACGCTGTGAAGAATTTCTAAAATAAAGGACTGTATTTTTGCTGTCCAGTTGCTTCTGTGCAACTGTTTACAAATTTCGATACAGCTTCATTCATGGTGTTGAAGGTGCCAGCCTGCATGATAAGTTTTACCTTATCAATTGCGCAATTCTTTGTCATTGGCTTAACTGCAGACTGTGTAAGTGGTAGGCCGTCCGTTATGTACGCACTTTCTAAAGCTTTTGTCATCTGCTCAACCTCTGCTGTGTATTGGTTAGCAGTTTTGTTGCGTTGCTGTAGATTCATCAGTTTAGCTGATAATACTTCTACAGTTTCGCCTTTGACATTGCTCTGTAGTCCGGAAATGATTTCTGATATAGTTGTTTCATTTCCGACTAAATTTCTGGCAACACCTTTTAGCTTGGTCTTTATCATTGACACAGCTAATTGTTCGTGTTCGCCTTTTATTGCATCGACAATGTTTAACGCATCAAGAAAACTTGTTAAGTTTTCCGCTTTACCATCGAAAACTCGTTCGATATTGGATTGTGCCATTGTGACTGTTTTGATTTCTATTACACTTGAATGTGTATCAGAATCAGAATCTACAGTTGACATTAGAATGGCTGGGATGGTAAGATTTGCCAAGTCTTGTTCTTGGACTTGTATATCCTCCTCTGTACTAGCCTCAAATTTTACTGGGGTATTCAGAATAGATGGCACAGTTAGATTAAGATTATGTTTCTCCTTTATACTTTGGAGATTATTTCTTAATCTTGTCAATAACCTTGACGTTTCTGACCAATGTTGATCGGTTAATACGTCTTTATGATTATAGATTAATATTCGTGCTTCATTGAAGCAGTCGATTAGGGTTATTGCGTGTCTATCTACTGTGTCTCTGTGAGTTGGTCTATTCTGAGTTAAGCATTTCTATGCTTTTTCAAATCTGATTTTTATATTATGGATTCGTTCAGAAAGTTCTGACCATTCCATAATATGGGCTAGCAAATTGTTTCTATACGAGGTTTAGTACTTAAATACCTCGTAGTTAATTTCCTCAGATTTCTCGTTAAATACCGTCATAATTTCTATGCCAGGTATTAACTTTAATAATTGAGCCTTTTCTTTATTAGATAGGCCAATAAATGGGGAGAAATCTAGGTCATATGTCCTCATATATATACTTTCGAAATTACATATATACGTGGGACTATATGACACGATGAAATTAACTCTTTTGGCTAGGTCTGGGTCTCTTAACAAGACTTTCTTTAAACTCCTCTTTGCTAATTTACTCATAGCTTTTTTTCTTGGAGTATTTTTATTTTACTTCATTAAGTGACACGAGTGTGTACATATGGCCGAGAGTCTCTAAAAACTCCGGCTCATATTTCAAAATACTACCTATTAAGATTGTGTGTTTTACTCTAGTGGGGAGATTATTTTTCTTGATCATATATATATATATAATTAAATTTTTCAATTCATTTTTCTTTATTAATAATCATTAATCATTCTACGATTTTCTTCATTTTTGTTCGTTCGCTTAATTATATTTTATTATGTTTAACTTCATTTATAGTTATAATATGTGCCTTGCTTTTTTTTTTTAAATTCTGTCCAAGTCGTTTGCTTGGCTCGCGTATCTTTTCTTTAAGCATTTATTATGAAGTTTATACAGTTTGTAAAAGCAATTGGCACACATTATTATGACAATTATTAATAACATTATATTGACGAATTCCAAATCTATGTTATTTGGTTCGACTTTATTTATTACGTTAGCAGTGGAATCCAATG
The DNA here is from genome assembly GCF_023558435.1 of Drosophila sulfurigaster albostrigata. NCBI lineage: Eukaryota > Metazoa > Arthropoda > Insecta > Diptera > Drosophilidae > Drosophila > Drosophila sulfurigaster. The sequence continues at coordinate 64,513 of NW_026909724.1, read as the reverse complement.
TCTTAACGTCTACTAACCCCATACTAGTTGGATTATTAATTTCTTTTAATTAAACTATGTTTTTATATGGGTCTTCTTCTGAATATTTACTTATTCTATTTGTCTCTATAGACATTAATTTTTCTTAAGAATTTTGTCTTTAATAAGAATTCTGTTTCTTCATGTTATTGTTATTCCTACATTTTAATTGAAAATTCTCATTTAGTTATGTTTTGTTTAACAGTTTCCTGCCTAATTTTTCGTACAGCTATACGGGCTGCACTACTATCGAGCAAAAAGTGTTTCGCAAGATTATACAATTGTTTTATATTAATTAATTATATTATATTATATTCTATATTCAGCATTCGTTGATTCCTGCACTCTTTGTAGTGCTGCCAGCTTCTGTGCCCTCTGTGGCACTGTCGGTTCCTTGGCCAGCTTGACGTGCGTGGCGTTGCCGGTGCTGGGTTGGCACAGGCTTTTTGCTTCTTCTATTTGCTTGTTGATTCCTTCATTTGCTTTTTGCTTCTATTATTTGATTGTTGTTGGCCAGCGTGATGCGCGTGGCGTTGCCGGTGCTGGGCTGGCACAGGCTATTGTTGTTGTTGTTGTTGGTTGCACGTCGCAACGCAATGTGGGGAGTAGAGCGGTCCCTCGCAGTCAACAGGACATCTTTTTTGTACTTTTGGCACAACTGCTGGTATGTGGGCGGGAATGGTTTTTAGTAAATTCCTTATTTGATTGTTATTGTCAGAGTGAGAGTTAGAGTGAGAGGCTTTTTTAACCCTTAGGGTCTCTATGAGGTGGTCCAGCTCAGTTTGTAATTTCTGTGCTGTAGACCATGCAGGCGGTGGCGATTGTTTATAGATTAGTCACTTTAGCTTGGCTATTCTTTTATTAATCTTGTGGTTTAAACCACCGCGCTGCTTGCCCATTACTCAACTCTTACTCACTCAGATTTTATTTCCTTTGTTGTCCATCAGTTCTTTTAATTTTCTTTGCCAATGTTGCCTTTGTTGTTGCCGAATTGCTGTTGCAGATGTCTCCGTTGTTGTTGCAGATGTCGCTGTTGTGTCTTATTCTAAGACCGCTGTCACGGTCGCCATGTTATATCAACGTCACAGTTGGTGGTTGAATCTTTTAGCTTTTGAAGTTCAATTGAATCAACTCGTGCACGTCAGTGCAGTTTTGGTTTGGTTTTCATAATGTTCATTTATTTTGAGTAAAATGTTCTCTTACCCTAAGTACATAAGTTCAGCGCGCACTGCGCTGCCGGTTCAGCCGTATATGTATATACTTATACTTATTCGTCAATGGACAAGCATGCTTTGTCTTACATAAATTCTTTAGAGTGAGAGAGTGTATTATGCACTTATGCATAGGGCACCGCAGCAAATCGTTGTCTCTATGGAACAGAGGAAATCCAGGCCCAGTATCACGGGCTCAAGGATATGTGGCAGGACTAGGAAGGCTACGCGAACTTCTCGATTCTCCAGGCGGACACGCGCTGTGAGCGTCTTCGTGACCTCCCGAACGGAGCCGTCAGCGAGACGAAATCGCGAATCCCTAGCCAATGTGTTCTCGGAGGTGCTAAGTCGTGCGGCCAATTCTTCGTTGATGAAACTCGTGGTGGCACCGGTATCCACAGTTCCCTCGATGGGCATGCCTTCGATCTGGATCTTGGCCACGTTTCTCCCACCGGTTAGATGCATCGTGGGGATTACTGGCGGGTCGTGGTGTCTATCGTCCTCTGCTCCTCCCGCCGGGGTAGAGGACGATGACCGTTTCCCGTCCCGTTGTTCCGACAGCAATGGATCGTGCGTATGTCTCGTTTGCCGCAGTCCCAGCAGAATATCACGGCAGGATTCTGACATGCTGCCTGTAAATGTCCTGGTTCTGCGCATCGTCGGCCAACCCGGGCTACATCCGGCACTGAAGGTTGTCCTGTGGGAGTGTTCCGAACTGGTGGTTAGCGGGGCCTGTCCTCGGGTGGTCCTCGGAAAGGGTTATGCCACGTCGGTGGAGTCTGTGTTGGCGGGTATGCCTCGCGGCGGGCCGGTGCCGGGGGTGAAATGGCAGTCGCCGTCGCCAGTGAGGTCCGTGGCTGGATTCGATCCTGTATGTATTCGAACTCCGTGGCCAACTGGATCAGTTGGGGAAGACTTGTGATCTCGTGTCGACGGGCGTAGTACTGGTATTCGGGGCGGGCGTTGTCGTAGGTTCGGTCCAACTCTTGCGTCGTGCTGTAATCAGCATGGTGCATGAGGAACGGAATTTCCGTTACGAAATCCTTGAAGGATTCGTTTTCTCGCTGTTTACGCTCACGGATGTTATCTTCTAGCCGTTCAAAATACCGCGTGGGCAAGAAAAACGCGAGAAATTCCTTACGGAACTCCGACCAAGGGACTGCGCTCAGCCCACTGGTTCGGAACCAACGCGCGGCACGATCCACCAAGCCTTCGGCCATACTCCTTGGCAATGCATCGACCGAGATCCCGTATGCCTGAGCCCGTTCCTCCAATGCCTCGACGAAAGCCAACGGATCACCCTGACCGTCGAATTGGATTCCCCATTTCCGAATTCGATCCAGGTGAGTACCGTATGGTCCATGGCTTGGGTTGGCGATGCACAGTGGGCGATTTGGTCCCGCTAGCGGCATTTAATTAAAATTTTCAAATCTAAAAATCCGTTAATATTTTTTCACATATCGATAGCAGATGCTTTGATTAGATTTTTAAAAGCTTTTTGAAAGCTCTACGATCAGCTGATCATCAGCTGTGATCGGTCAAACACACCATATGATTTCGCAAAGAGCTTTACACAATTTTTTCTCTTTGCGCGCATGGAACTTGAGTTCCTCGGAAATTTAACATTTTTGGTGAATTTGTTAGAAGTTTGGTTTTTTATTATATTCAAGGTATGTATTTTCAAAAAAATCAATGTTTGTGACCGGTCTATAAATGTGTAGCTAATAAAACGTAGTGGTAATTCAGTGTATTAACAACTAGCCCGGATTAGCATACACCTGTCTTTCGTGGAGTAGAACTTAATTTGTTCAACTAAGTCCAGTCTAACTCCTTTATTAGCCGAAAGTGTGAATCAGTGGCGTCCAAAATGTGTAATATCAACTGCTATTATCTGCTAGCCTTGAAACTATGGTACTTTTTAGAAACAGTGTTAGTACCAAAAAGGGATGTTTTTTTAGTATTGCACTCAGAAGTCATCCCATTTTTTTCCATCATCCCATCATTTTTTAGATAAAGTTTATATATGAAATATGTTAATTGAAGTTCAAATAAAATAAAAGTACAACAAAATTTTAAATTTAAAAAAAAAATTTTTTTAAATTAAAAAAAAAAATTTAAAAAAAATTAAAAAAAAATTTTTTTAACTTAAAAAATTTTATGATTTTTTTCTGATCAGTGAAAAAAAACCGACTGAGAATATCTATTTTAGTTTAGAAGTTATTAATTAAATGCCGCTAGCGGGACCAAATCGCCCACTGTGCGATGATCGGGTTCGGCTGGGATTCGCTGACGAGTGCCGGGGGAATTGGCCTGTGTAGACTTGACGTGGCGGGGGTGGAAGATAGCACCGGGACGTGAGACGTCGTACGTGTTTCCGTCTTGGATAGGGTAACCGACGGGGCGTGTAAGAACTGCTGGCTCAAGCCCGAGGTGGTGGCTTGAGCGTCGGGTTGTGGAGTGCGCGGTCGCGTGTATATTATTTCCAATTCGGCCAGTCGAGCCCAGACTTTCTTTCCAAGCCTACTTTTGGCTATTAGGGACGCGAACGCCTTTCGCATGTCCTCGACTTTGCCTTCGACTGGGAACTTGAATTCTTGCGCCAATGCTTCTAGCTCATCGCGCCGACGGTAGTAGATCCACTTTACGCCAACTCCAGGGTTGGGTATCTCCTGTGAGCATGCGTCGCTATCACTCTCGTGATCACTCATTATTTATTTTTTTCTTTGAAACACTCGCGGAAATTCAACGACTTGAACTACAAAATCACACCTTGCTAGTGGGTTTTTATGCCACTCGGAAACTGAGTTCCACTTGACTTGTAGGGTCCCTGCTCGGGCGCCACTTGTAACGAACCGTCACAACGCCGAGGTAGCTAGCGCTGTCCAGGGATCGAAAGAAGAAATTTATGTTTGCTGAAACCCTACAAGTCGAGTATCTCAAGGTGTGAGACGATCTTCGTAGGCAAATGGAGATCAAGATGTAAAGAAAAGACAGGAGTTCTCAATTTGTAACGTTGTTTATTTTTATTTGTTATTTCTCTGGCAACAGATTTGTCAACAATGATGTGAATATTTCTGCTTCTGGGGTTGTTCTCGGGTCCAACGTCGATAGGATTGTTACACGGGGGAAGTTGTCACGGAAGTCAGTGTGAAGCACACCGGCTATGCAGCACTGTACACACTTTTCGGCGTCGACTGTAGTGGTTGTAGTCACCCTACTACAGCTAAACGGGAAGAGTTGTGGTTCGTGCGAAGAATATGGAAAACGGACACGCGGCGTGGGTGAACTGGTTGCGAGTGTGTAATCACACTAGCCCAATTACACTGTACACGTTGTTCCGGCGTCGACTGTAGTAGTTTGTAGTCACACTACTACAGCTAACGGGAAGAAACGGGGTTCGGACGAATTGTATGAATCGTAGCACGCGGCGTGGGTGAAGTGGTTGAGAGTGTGTAATCACACTGGCCCAATTCCACTGTACACGCTGTTCCGGCGTCGACTGTAGTAGTTTGTAGTCACACTACTACAGCTAATGGGAGCTAGGTATACCTCGCGGAGAATCGTAACCGGGATGTACGGTGTAGGTGAGGCGAGTATTGGTGTGTAATCACACTGACACGGCCGCACCATACACACTATTACAGTGTCGACTGTACTACTGTTCCCGCGAACGGGCACTTTGCTTTACACAAGCACTACGGGAGAAGACGAGGCACACAGTATGAGTGAGACAAATGCTGGCGTGTGATCACACTGGCACAGTCACACTATACACCCTTTTTCAGCGTCGACTGTAGTAATCTGTAATCACACTACTACGGTGAACGGGGAAAAATGTGTGCGTTGTGTGAAAAGGTAGACAACGACGAGCGAAAGACGCGGCGAAAAGAAAAAAACAATGTATATCGTTAGTGTGGTGGTGTTTGTGCGTTGTCGCACTCGAAGGGGGTTAATACAATGACTATGCTAATGGCTATGCGTAATCGCATGTGTTGAACGGGGAGCAAAGGGAATAATTATAGTGTAAAAGGGTATCAAGCATTTAGCTTGAACGTACCTTTAAAATCCTCGTGTGTTGCGTGTTTAAACTGTTCGACGTGTACTTGGCACGTGGTTCTTAGACTTTTCTTTATCACTCGCGGGTTTACGTGTAACGCACTGACAAGTTCTTATCAGAGTGAGAGCCCCGCTCCTCCTACTCTCGCCTTTTTATCTAGGTCAAGGTCTTGGCTCTGCCAACTCGCTTTTTACTTTCTTTTCCTAAATTTGTGCATGCGCTGTTAACTCGCTTTGCGTTGCACTTGTGCTGTTAACTCGCTTTGCGTTGCACTTGTGCTGTTAACTCGCTTGCTCATTTTTGCGCTGCGCACGCGCTGTCAACTTGCTTGGCTCATATTTGCGTTGCGCATGCTCTGTGAACTTGCTTGGCTCATTTTGCGCTGCGCACGCGCTGTCAACTTGCTTGGCTCATATTTGCGTTGCGCATGCTCTGTGAACTCTCTTTGCGTTGCCCTTGCGCTGTTAACTCAGCACAGCTGGGTGAGGGACCATGTATAAGAGAAAACTCTGGTACATATGAGTAGTTGGAATAACACGTTTCTATACAAAGCACATTTCTGTACAAGGAAGTACTAATTAGGGTCACATGTCATTAATGTCAATTTAGGGGTAATAAAGATGCAATTTAATTAGGGTTACCTATTGAAATGTCAAGTGTGAGGTAATAAAGATGCAATTTAATTAGGGTTAGCTGTGGAAATGACAAGTGTGGGGTAATAAAGATGCAATTTAATTAGGGTTAGCTGTGGAAATGACAAGTGTGGGATTTGTGTGACGAATCGTACGCGACCCGAGACGGGCGATGAAAGGATCGGGATCGGGGTCGGGGGCGTTTCGTCAGACAAATCCTTCGGAGTCGGGGTCGGGGTCGAGATCGCTTGTCCCGAGACGCCCTCGGGGTCGGAGTCGAGATCGCTTATCCCGACACGCCCTCGAGGTCGGGGTCGCAATCGGTCTCGCACTCGGGGTCGCAAACGAAAACGATTCGTAGATCGAGGACGAAAACGTGCAACGAACATGTGCTACGATACGCTCTCGAGGTCGAGACGAGACGGTGAGGATCGGGGTCGGTGTCGCAATCGAAAACGATTCGTAGATCGAGGGCGAAAACGTATGACGAACACGTGCTACGATACGCTCTCGAGATCGAGACGAGACGGTGAGGGATCGCGGTCGGGGTCGCAATCGAAAACGATTCGTAGATCGATGACGAAAACGTGCAACGAACACGTGCTACGATACGCTCTCGAGGTCGTGTGTCCCGAGACGAGACGGTGAGGGGTCGGGGTCGTAGTCGATTCGTAGTTCGTACACGAAAACGTGAGACGAAGTCGTTCTACGAAAACGTGATACGCTCTTTAACGAACGTAGCGTATGAACGCGCGAACACCCACATCGAAAACGTAGGTCGTGGGCAACGCATCATACTAGATCGAAACGTTACGAAACGAATGGACGGAAACGTGACGCAACGCCACATCCAAGACGATCGAATACGTGAACGTCTAACACGAATCAACGTTACGAAACGTGATGAAATATATTCGGAAACCCAACGCTACCTGAAAAACGATCGAAGGCGTCTTGCACGTGACGCATGTGATGTAATTCAGACGAGAGTACAACACCATTTCCAAGACACTTGAAGATAAAATACAAAATCTGAAAGAAAAACCGAATAGTGCTGTAAAAATTCCATTTCCCGTAAAGATATAGTATTCTTCTTTGCATGTTTTGTATGTAACATAATTTTATTTCCAAATACATTGTTTAAAATCGATTCTCTAAACTAACATACATTTTTATAATTTTTTTTTGATTTTTGTGAGCGAACAGTATAGAAATGACAGGCACATGTATCGACTCCATCCTCCACATCGTTATGAGCCCAACAGCAGGATGCGAAATGTTGACCATGAACATTAGAAACCAATGGTCCATCACATATTCTATTATTAAAATATTTCAATGATTCTGATAAATATTCCATGTGTTCAGGAAAAATTTTATCGTTAAACATTTTCATAAAATTATTTATTTCAGTTATAAGTTGTTGTATCGAAATATGAGTTGTGGAGTTGGTCTTGTTTTCAATCAACATCATTTTAAATTTCTTTCGATCCGTTGACGTCTACTCGTAATGATTTCCAAAAGGTGAATGAAGAAATATTTTGAGAAAAAATTATACGATACGTTGAACTAATCCGGTCAGTGGGGTATATTCAACTAGACGATCGTGAATGAGAAGGCAATATACCTTTGTATTCAACTCACTTGGTACTCTCAATTCAGTTGAAATTTTAACATCAATTGGCCCTGATTTGACCGACTCGTTTTGATATGAAAGATCAACAACAACAATAGGAGCCTTTGACTTGAAGTCTAGTGGTGTTAAAAGCGGACGAGGCTCACGGTTGTAGTAACTCTCTTGGAATTTCACGTACATATCATACAAGGCAGCAAACCGATTTTCATTGAATTTTACATTTAAATCTTCATATGGATAGACTTCAGAATTTAAATACACTTTTGCATTTCTCAAATTGTTTGTAATTATATGGCCATTTAATGTAAACGCAATGACTGCAAACCGTGGACGTTCTCTATTTGCAGCTAGCTTAACGTTCCATACATGATGAGTCCCCTGTACCAACGAGGGATTTATATAACAATCCCAGCTGCGGAATGAAAGTGGAAGTGTAGCACCACTTTTGACTACATTGAACATTTTAATTTTAGTAGTATCGCTTGGAACAATGTGGGGTACTCTCCAACTAATGTTCTGTATAGCAATTTTATGTTCAACACCTCCGACCGTTTTTTCAAACATATCATTCATATTTTTAGCTAGCAAGAGAATGAGTTCATGTTTACAATTTAATATAACTTTTTATGATCTTCAGCGAATCCCATTAGCATTTTTAGTGGTATTGAGAAGCTGAAATGACCTCCGGAAGATATACTCTCTCCTCCACTCCACCCGGCATTACGATAACATAGAGACTCCTGTCGACCAATGGAAAGAAAGTTTTTCAGAGTAGATGTGATTCCAGTAAACCGTGTTCTATCCAGTTCGCATCCGTTCAATTCATATCTTATTTCATCCAAAAATAGGCCATGCAATTATTTTTAAGCAAGCCGGCAACATAATTTGTTGTACTTGTGCCTGAATTTTGGTTAGTAATTTTACTAAGTGTCCCTTCAAAGTGGAGGAAACTTTCAGACGGCAATACATACAAATCTTGGTTTTGTATTGTAATACGAACTTCATCATTTGTTTTGAAGTTCTACTGATATGGGTAATAAGTGTGATATTCTTTTTTCGTGATACTCTCATCATTGTGAGGTTTATCTTGCACAAAAAAAATTTCATTCATTTGAAATGAAGGTAGTAATTTTACTGAATATTAAATCCAAGTGATTTTAAAATCAGTTTATTTTTAATGATACCGCAGGTCGTGGATATGATGGTGCTCGAGATGATAATGATGATGGTGTTTTCACTTCACCTTTACATTTAGTAATGGGAGTTGTGAGGTGATGTAACGACCTTTTATTATAAATAATCATTCTGTTGCTCGTAAATGAAGACGAATTGATATAGTTTCCCTCGAAAATTGATTAATTCCCCTCCTGATCAGTTATCCGTACTTCGAGCGTGCTTATTTCTCTAGTGTTGATAGGTAAATAAATCAAGTTTCGTGGTGTAATACTCATTTTATATCCCGGAGGAACATTGATTCCAAATTCATGAAGCACATGATTTGGTCTATTACCTACATATGACCCACTGATAATGTTGCATTCCAATCTAATTGTATTTTTGAGGACTTTGCTTTATTTATTGAATCTTCTAGATTTTGAGACTAACAATAAGTTTACGAATCTTAACATTAAAATTTAGCTAACAGTGTGTTAAAACTGCATTCTGGTTGCGCGTCCCTCAGGTCGGTCGCTGGGTAGGTAAGTCATTACGACGAAGACGTGATTGGTTGCTCAACCTTGTTAGACCTCTCGCCAGGTGGTTAGGGTGCAACAGTAGCTTGGTAAAGTACTTTTCCTTCTGTTCTGCGATCACTTCTTTGACTGGTAGGATGTTTAAGTCGCGTTGTATGTTTTCGTTGCGAACGTACCACGGTGCCCCGGTGATGGTTCTCAAGATCTTCGACTGAGCTCGCTGGACAATGTCAATATTACTATTGCTGGCACTCCCCATAATTGGGAGCCGTACATCCATATAGGTTTTAGTACCGAGTTATACAGCAGGACTTTATATTCAAGGCTAAGGGGAGACCGAGCGTTGATAAGCCAATGAAGGCTGCTGGCTTTTAGCTTTAGGTGTGTTCTTTTGGCTTCAATGTGCCGGCGCCATGTGAGTCTTCTGTCGAGGTGTACTCCTAGATATGTCACTTCGTTTGCTTGCGGGAGTGGAGTGTTGTTTAACGTTAGCGGCGGGCAGTTTTGTCTGTTCAGGGTGAATGTAACGGGCTTGCATTTTTGTTCGTTCACTCTAATTCGCCAATCTGATAGCCATTTTTCAACATCGACCATATGAAGAGCTAGCTGCGCAGTTGCTTGCCTCGGGCATTTTGAGCGGCTAAGAATAGCTGTATCATCAGCAAACGTAGATGTTGTTATTCGTGTGCTTGTCGGGATGTCTGCTGTGTAGAGGACGTATAGTGTTGGCCCTAGCACACTACCTTGAGGAACTCCAGCTCCAACAGTGAAAACATCAGATATAGCAGAGTTGCATCTCACAACAAATTTTCTGTCGTAAAGGTAAGACTCTAAAAGCTTATGGGTGTTGCTGGGGAGCATTGTCTTGATCTTGTACATTAGACCTTCTAGCCAGACTCTGTCAAATGCTTGAGAGACATCTAAAATATGGCAGTACAGTACTCTCGTTTTTCGAACGCGTTCCGAATTTCTGATGTTATCCGGTTGACCTGCTCAATTGTTCCGTGCTTTTCACGAAACCCAAATTGATGTGACGGGATTCCTTCCTGGAGTCTTAGGTACGTGTTTATCCGAATCAAAACGCATTTTCAAAGAGTTTAGATAAGCATGAAAGTAGGCTTATAGGTCTATACGACGTGGGGACTGTGTGGTCTTTCCCGGCTTTGCTATCATTATTATAATTGACTTCTTCCATCTCATTGGATAGTAGCCAAGTTTTGCGATGGTGTTGAAAAGCTGGGTTATAGTGCAAACGGCGCAATATGGGAGCTCGATGATCATTTTGGGAGTTATGAGGTCGCATCCGGGATTTTTCGGATTCAGTTGATTTTTGATGATGCTAACGATTTCATTTGGGCGAAATTCGATTGGCTCACGTTGAAGCTGAGGCTCATTTGATAAAGTCGGCAGAGTAAACGCACTCGTGGCAGGATTTGGTTGGAATACATTTTAAGGTGGTTGGCAAACGTGCTGGCTCTGTCTGCATCGCTACGCGCCCAGCCTCCTGTGGGATTTCTTATAGGCATCACGGCTTTTCGGTGAGCTCAGAGTAGGGTGAGCTCTCCATAGTGAGTTTTTCGTACTAGAAGTACACAATTGCTCTATGTAGTGGCGTTGGACATATGCTTCTTCTTGCTGTAGAGCTTTAGTAAGTTCACGTGAGGCATGTCTTAAACGTTGCTTAGAAGATGGCGATCTGTGGAATTGCCACTCTCGACGTAATTGTATTTACTTTTAAAATATTCACAGGATTATCTGAGGCATAAATTTCAGTATTGTGCGGTTTTAGAATACGTGCACCAAATCCAAATAGCTTTCCAATACTTCGTTCACGATTAAAATATACTGTTTCTTTTTTAGTGGTAACTTGAACTTTCAGCGTATTATTGTTGGTTTCTATTTTTAACTCATCATAAGAACCATACCCTTTAGGACATCAATAATATATGTTGCAATCTCTTCGAGTTCATACGATCCAACAGGTATTTCTATACATTTATTTCAATATGAAATAGATTGTTCCCTCTATCTACGTTTGGTATAGAATTGTATGTGTGAAAGTCAATGAGAGCACACTCATAATTTCTATTTAATTCAATTTGTGGGAAAAAATTTTCGGTTATAACTGATGTGTTTCCATTTAATGCAAATGTTAGTGATGTAGACATTTTGAAGTCTGAGTTTGGACTGTTGTTTAATCATCATATCATTAGTTTTATATTCATATTATTAAAGTATAATAAATTGATCAAAGCCTTTTCTGTATCGCCCATTTTTCATATCATCATCTTTAGAGATTAGTAGAAATCAAATTTCTCCTCCCAGCATTTTCGTGAAATTTCCATAAATGATTCATAGTCCATGTCACTGTTTACGTGATCTCGATATATATGACGCATGTTCAAATCATCTTGTTTAAACATTATAATAAAATTAGCATTGTCACGTATTAAATGCTTCGGTATATGTGTGTATGTTTGACATAAATAGAATGAATCAATATTCTTATGTCTTCCCATACAAAAATAGTTTCGGATATTATCCTGCTTTTCACATGCCACATCATCGAATATCATAATGGAATTATTTTTAGCTTCGTGCGGTGATAACACTGCATCGTTTCCAGAGAATGTAAAATATCCCATTCCTTGAATTGGTTTGATAAGTTTTTCCAAATATTCATATTTGGGTTGGTATAAACTCTTTGAAAATACATAAATATTTTCAAATTTGAGACCATTGGGACTCTCTATAAGACTAAGCATCACATTGGTTTTCCACAATTTGATGGTCCAACAATTAATGCTCTAATTGTATTGGGTAGCAAAACACTATGTCGAGGTTGTTGATTATTCTCTCCATGTCCACCACCCTCAATGTTTCGTACTAGTATGCTTTTCTTATGTCTTAAAAAACGCATGTTAGTGAGAGAAGTACTTCATTCAATGGGAAACGTTTGTTGAAATGATTGAAAATGGCCAAACGTTTTTATAATTTAATTAGTTCAAAATCAAAATTCAAACAGGGTAGTGGTCTTGTAAACAATATAATAGACTATCTACCTTTTGAGGCTCATATACCTGGATACAATTACTGTGGACCTGGAACAAAGTTAGAGAAACGATTAGCACGTGGTGATCGTGGAATTAATGGTTTGAATGAAGCGTGTAGAGAGCATGATATTGCATATTCAAACAGTAAAGAGTTGAGTGAACGTCATAAAGCTGACTCAGTTTTAATTGAAAAGGCTTGGAATCGTATAAAAGCGTTAGACAGTAGTATTGGAGAGAGAGCAGCAGCATACTTTGTAACAAACATGATGAAGACGAAGAAAAAATTTGGAATGGGATCAAATCAGGAGAGAAAGAAAAGAGTGAAAACATCATTGACTACAATAATCAAAAAGGCTAGAAAGGAATTGAAAAAGAATAAACCGCTTGATATCTTGAGTGCAATAAAAGTTGCACGTAAAGCAGTATCGAACTCGATGGGATGTAGGAAAAATGTTGTTATTCCACGTATTATAAATGTACCCAAGATAGGTGGGTTCTTGCCACTTGTCCCAATTTTAACAGCTCTGAGCGCTGTGGGTAGTTTGGCGTCAGGTAGTGCAGCAATAGTAAAATCTATTAACAATGCAAAGATGGCTAAACAACATCTAGAGGAAAACAAGAGGCATAATAAAAAAATGGAAACGGTTGCATTGGGAGCTGGCTTGTATTTACATCCATACAAAAATGGATATGGTATATCATTTGGTAGAAATAATCAAAGTCAAAAACACATTCAAAAAAACTAATAGGTAAGCTACCCAAGAGAGCATTATCAAACTTTGATATAATGAAGTTTGCCTTTAGAAAGATTTCTCATTTTCGAGGTGTTTATATGAAGGATCAATTACCCAAATTTCCACATCATTTCGAGTGTGGAATAATAAATTTAGCAGACTCAATATCGAATGGAACGCATTGGGTAGCATATTACAAGAGAGGATCAGATTCTTATTATTTCGATAGTTTTGGGAATTTACAACCACCATTAGAAGTAGTCAGATATTTAGGAAAAAACATTAAGTACAATTATGAGCGTTTTCAAAATTTTGGGACTGTAAACTGTGGACATTTGTGTTTAGAATTTTTAATGTGGTGTATGTCGGTTGAAGAGTAGGGAGACACTTATCAGTGGGATGGTTGTCCTTCTCTAGCACTTGAGAAGTCCTACAGCTAGTAACAGCTAGAAAGTCAACCAATCAAAGGAAAACGTCCTTAGGTAATGAAAACCTTTGAAAACAACAGTGGAAGGGGAAAGTGAGAAGTATAAAATCAGCTAGCCTCTCGAAGGAAAATATCATTCAGTCATCACCACTCAACAACACCAGCAGCACCAGCAACAACAACAATATCATCACCATCATCAACATCCTCACCAACAGCAGCATCAACAACAACGACAACTGCAGTATCAGCAGCAACAGCAGTACTAGACACAGAAACACACACAGACAGAATCCATCGTTTGAGATGGAAGTCACCGAAGTTAATCTTCCTCTTATTACTCCTCTTGCTGAGGACATTCAATTCCTCGCCAATGACATGGAGATTGAATCAACACTGAAATATTTGAATGCAATCAAGAAGAAACAGAAGCTCCCTTTCCGCGCTCTTCCAAGGAATACGGAATTCAGGATATATGAAGCGTCGAAGGTTCCTAGTAAATTTAATACCAATTCACTAAAATTAACATTGGAAAACTATTTAATTTATCTCCCGAAATGTTATGATAAAGTTGAACCTGTATACATTAAAGAATTAAATACTGGTAATTATACCATAACAAAACAGGATGATGGAAAAATTCTATTCAAATTGAAAATGTAATAAAATATATGCAAAACAATAAATTATATTATCAAAATAAAATAACAAAATTATTTTAAATGGGGACTGGTAAATTTGGGGAATTTCAGCCTTCTTTTCAGCCTTCTTTTTCAGCTTTCTTTTCCAGCTTTATTAGTTCTGATACTTATTACAAATAAATGTTAATGAAATATAAAATCGAAATTTTCATTAGGGAATGGGAAATTGGGGAATTTTCAGCTTTCTTTTTCAGCCACTGTTCTCCTTTTTACATTGCGTGAATAAATGTAATTGGAAATTTAATTTCATAATTTTAAATGGGGATATGGGAAATTGAAACAGATCTGTTAACAGAAACAGGTCTGTTATCAGAACCGGATATCTGATCTGTACAACCAGGTCTGTTTAGAAGAACAGCTAGCTGTTCGATACAACCAGGTACCTGATCTGTACAACCAGGTATCTGATCTGTACAACCAACTCTCTTCATAAAAACATGCTAATGTATCTGTTTATTGGTTATATATGGTTATGTTTCGTAAAATAGATCACAGTACACTAATGACCACAAGACTGAAATAATCATTAACCCACTAACAGTTGAATGAGATAAATTTGAAAGAAAATGAATCAAAAAGTTTTAACTCAATTAACTAAAAGCCGAAATGCTCTAAAAAAAAATATTTCTGATCTTAAACAACTCAAAAGTCAGAACAGTATTGGTCTGGAGGAAATATTTAAACCTATAACTGAACCACTACATGAACTTGTGAATGATAACAAAAATTTCAGACATTGATACCATCAGAGTTCAATAATGTTGAGACTGGAAAAAAAACTATGCAAAACTACTCTCCAATCGACCGAGAGAGAAACACACCACCTAACAAGAAAAGGAAACTCACATTTCACAGTGCTAAGAGTCAATTCTCAAAACCTAAATATGATATTGAGAAGGCATTGGATTGGGGGATGGATAGTGTTAATGCTCAAGATGATGATGATGATGATGATAATGATGATGATCAATTCTATTCTCAACCAGCTATAGAAGACACATCGTTTGAAGGCTTACCTCATACCTCGAAATCGTTAGCGAGAGAAGGTTCTCCTTATTCATCAACTAAGTTTATGAAGCAAATATCCCCCCACACTTCGCTTCCATTACCGGTTCAAGACTCACCCCATTCATCATTGCCGTTAATGAGTCAAGAGCCCTCTCATTCATCGAACGTGTTATCAAATGATTCAGCTATACATTCAACGCCTTCGATAACGAGTCAAGCAATCCAACATGAAGACAACTCAAAAAATTTGAATATCAGTGAATATCAGTGGCACGGGAAGATCTTTTGGATAAGACATATGGTCCATACAAAAATGCAAGTGGACAATTAATGTTGGGGAATTCACATATTAATGTGACTCACAAAAAAATTGAATTGGATGATGGGAAAAACTGGCGTCTTACAAGTGGATTATTATGAATTATAATTCAAATGATCTAGAAATATGTAATGAAATTTTATTGATAACTAATGTGCACCGGAGAAATTTTAATTCCGATGGACAGATCAGAGGAACAAGGGCAAATAAATATACAAAAATTATTAAACCACTCTTAACAAAATCACGTACTGCCGAGTCTACACCTAAATTCTCAAAATCTATTGTTTCTGGGACTGGTTTCATCTCACTCGCGACGAATAAACCCAATTATGTATATTGGGACGATCCAAATGAGTTGGTTGAACGATTACAACTCTTAATTGCCTCTCAAACAGCTGGAAATACGAATCATACTAATGAAATTACATCAATAATTGAAGAATTGAGAGAGGCTCAAATTATACACTAAATTCATATATAATTGATTGATAACATTGAAATGAACTTATAATCATCATGTGTGTTGACAAGTTTGGACGTTATGTAAATGATAAGCAGATCTCTATTCATTTAAAACGACGTGAGAAAATACCAGGACTCCACATTGATAATGATGGAAGTTACAATATACAAGGAAGACGTTTAAAAAATGGTCGCTTACCAATTGAGAATGCCGACTTGGCGATAAAAGAATATGTGGACCAAGTTGTAGACGATCTGAGAAATTTTCTAACATCAATGATTTCAAGTCATCATGAAAGGAATGAGAGATTATTATCCGATAAATTGTCTACAGTTGAACAGCGAATAATCAAGACTGAGGAATCTACATCAGATATTCTTGATAAAATTGTACGCTCTCATATTCGAAAGTAATAAATATGTCTAGACGGGGAATAATTAATGAAATACATGCTTCTTCACGTAAGCATTTTCTTAGACGTAGAGTCATAACAAAAGGATAAACGAATTATGGCAAGCTGACTTGGTTGAAATGGGGAAGTATGCACACTCAAACAATGGGTATCGCTACATGCTAACAGTGATAGACACATTCTCAAAATTTGGATTGGGGGAAGCAATAAAGTCTAAAAATGCAAAAGATGTTGCTGAGGCCATGGAGAAAATATTTCAATCAGGGAGAGGATTCCCCAAAAATCTTCAAACAGACGATGGAAAAGAGTTCTTTAACACCCAATTTAAGATATTAATGAAACGATATGGAATCAACCACTATTCAACATTTAGTAGTCTAAAGGCCTCAATTGTTGAACGATTTAATAGATCATTAAAAGACCTAATGTGGCGTGAATTTAGTTTCAATGGGACATACAAGTGGGTTGATATATTCAAATCACTAATTTCCGTTTACAACAATAGACATCATAGAACTATACGAATGCCACCCGTTAATGTAAACACTAAAAATGAGAAACATATTTTGAAAACTGTCTACAATAACATTAAAATGTTTGCGGGAAGCAAATTGAAAATGGGTGATTATGTACGCATCAGCAAGTACAAACACGTATTTGAAAAAGGCTATACTCCTAATTGGACAACTGAAATTTTTAAAATAAACAAAGTACAGAATACTTACCCAACAACATACTTACTACAAGACTTCAATGGGAATCCAATTCAAGGTGGTTTCTACAAAGAGGAACTGAAAAACAAGTTTTCCTAACACTTATCTGGTTGAAAAAGTGTTAAAAAGAAAGGCAATAGAGCTCTAGTGCGCTGGTTGGGTTTCCCAAAACCGAAGACAGCTGGATTCATAAGAATGAAATTTTGTAATATTATAAGATTGAAAACAATTTTGTGTTTTGTATTTTTCTTTTTATTTTATCTTCAAGTTATTTATAATTTTTATTTTTCTTAATTTACTAATATGTACACTTAATTTTAATCATTTTTATTTTTAATTTATACATTTCAATTTTCAATAAAGTATTGTTTATTAATCTAATCATCTAGTTTTCTTTTTTTCATTCTATCCATTATTTATTTATTTATTTATTTATTTGGACGTTGACGTACTAACGGCAGTACCATCAAGTGGCCCAGCGATACCAAGCACGGGCTTGTTGACGCGCGGACAAAACAAAATAAATTTGTAAACAGCATGCATTAAACGAAAACCGCGAATAAATATTAAAAGACGCTGGACAGCTAATTAATTTAGATTAAAAATATGTTAGAATAAGTGTATAATAGAATAAATAACAATTAAATACTCGATAAATAAGCTAATAATAAGGTTTTAAGCAAAGGAATAGATTTACTAGAGCAAACTACGTTATTGAGATTATTATAGTTCACACACAGAATACGGAAGGGATTATGGCAAGCAAAGTTAGTAGATCTACGTGAAATGACAAGAGGAAGAAAATTCTAGTGATCCTGACAGGAACTGCAAAACTAATTTGACTTAACAGCTCCAAAGAGTCTATTTCACCATTAATTAGTCTCTGTATAAAAACAGCACCTTGCATAGTTCTACGGTCAGAAAGAGAAGGAAGGTTTAGTAATAAAAGTCTACTTCGATACGGTGGTAATCTAATATTAGGATTCCAATTTAAACTACGAAGAGCAAATAATAAGAATTGTTTCTGCACCGATTCAATCCTATCTTGATAAACCCTGTACTGGGATTCCAGACAAGAGATCCGTACTCAAGGATAGGACGAACCAGTGAGACGTATAAAGTCTTAGTGATGTAGGGATCATTGAACTCTTTCGACCAGCGTTTTATAAATCCCAAAACACCCATGGCCCTATTTACAGCAGACAGAATATGTTTATCGAATTTTAGTTTTGCATCAAGCAGAACCCTAAGTCATTCACACCTTCAATTCGCTCAAGAGGAGTATCATATAACATATAGTTATTTAACTGGGAAGAACCCCTACAAAAGGTCATAAACTTACACTTATTGCAGTTCAGATGTAACATATTTACTCTGCACCAAGATTCTAGACGATTAAGGTCACATTGTAACAGTGAGCTCGCAAGACTATCATTAAATGTCAGGCAAAGCTTAACGTCATCGGCGTACATAAGTACACGGGAATGCTCAATAACAGAAGGAAGATCATTTATGAACAAAGTGAACAATAGAGGACCCAAATGACTGCCCTGGGGCACACCAGAAGTGACTTGAACACATTTAGATACAAAACCATTAAAATAAACATTCTGAATTCTGTTGGAAAGGTATGAGGATATCCACTCAATTAGGCTATGAGGAAACCCTAAAACATTAAGCTTATACAGTAAAAGGTGATGATTAACAGAGTCAAAAGCTTTACTAAAATCGGTATAAATGACATCCGTTTGCATTTTATTCTCGAATCCTTTAATTACAATAGAAGAGAACTCCAATAAGTTAGTAGAAGTGGATCTAGACTTCACAAACCCATGTTGGTAAGGTGAAATTATAGATTTACACAGATGTTGCAGTTGAGAAGTTATAATTTTTTCAAATGCTTTCGGAATCGCAGACAATTTAGATATACCGCGATAATTTTGAACTTTAGATTTGCTCCCTTTTTTTAGGATAGGTATAATGTATGATTTTTTCCAGATTTTAGGAAAAGAACATGAGTTAACGGATAATTCAAACAATTTAAAAAGCGGTTTACAGATACTACCAGCACAATACCTTAGCACACAACTAGGTACTCCATCCGGACCAGCCGAAAAAACAGGTTTTATAGCCAATAGTTCCGTTAAAATAGAGCTTTCAGTAATTAAAGGACCAAAAATACAATTAGATGAATTTAACTGATAAGGATAAGAAAAGGAATTTTGAGAACTTGGGACAGAATATGTCGTTTGGAAAAAGTCCGCAAATAAATCGGCAACATCATGACCATTAGATACTGTCATATTTTCCAAAGACATAAATGCTGGTGATGACGCGGATCTACGCTTCGAGTTAACGAAGTCGTAAAATCGCTTTGGATCACGCTGAAATCTTATTCTGCACCTACTCAAATAATTATTATAACACTCATTGTTATGAGTGCGAAAAGCAGCTTGTGCAACAGAATAACGCAGAAAATCAAAGGAAGAGCCAGTTCCTTTGAATTTTTTGTAAAGTCTCGACTTACGATTTTTTAAATTCGATAATTTCTTGGTAAACCATAAGGGTTTATCAGACAAATGTGGAATACTTGCTGGAACACAAGCATCAAATAGCGAGTTTAAAGTAGAATAAAAAATTCCACCGCTATATCCAAGTTTGTAAACAAAGAAAGTTGGGACCAGTCAGTTCGAGATATAAGCAGAGAAAGTTTCTCAAAATCGGTTTTCCGAAAACAACGAGAAAGCTCACCACAACGTACACTCGATTCTGACGCAATAAATGGGAACTCCAACGTAATTTCTAAAGTGGGATGGTAAGGGTCTTCAGGGAAGATATAGGAGATATTCTCGATAGAGAACATGAATCTGGGTCTAAAACAAAAATAAGATCTAGAGACCTGTTTAAGCAATTTGGAATATCATTAATCTGAGACAATGATACCCCGAAGAGACTATCAATAAAAACATGGGATACAGAGGGGGAAAGTCCATTTATATTCTCGGCTGAAAGCCATGACACCCCAGCTATATTAAAATCACCAAGGACAATAAAGTGATCCCGATCAGAAAGCATATTAGAAATGTCATTAATAATAGAAAAATGAGCTAAATATAAAGCATCATCTGAAGCAGGAGGGATATATGAGCAAGAAATAAAAATGTTTAAACTACCAAAGGATAATCTAACAGCCACTAGCTCAATGTCAGAAGTGTGATCAATCAATTCTGAATTTAATTGAGCATCTACTGCGATTAAAACCCCACCACCGCGACGTACCTTGCGGTCACGTCTGTATACGGAAAATCTACTAGAAAAGATTTCCGTATCAAGGATGTCATTTTTTAACCACGTTTCAGTAAAGGCAATGACATTGAAAGGGAAAGATACACTATTTAAATATAGGTCAGTAAGTTTACTACAAATACCTCTTACATTCTGATAGCCAAGAAGTAAAGAGGATGTTAGTTTTTTGAACTGACAGACATAGAAGAAGGCTTTGCAATCAAATTCTTGCCACTACCAGGAAGAGAAACCGGAGACCGATTTTTCTTTTTCGCAACAAATTCTTTAACTAATAGGTGTTCCGGCCAAAACTCTTTACTGCACATCATGCTAAATTGTTCAGCGGGAACACTTATTTTAAAAGATGAAATCTCCCGTTCATACGAGAAATTAAATTTATCTACTTTAACCCTGGCTTGGGATTTGGACTTAATATAAGCCCGAACATCATCAGATGTCGTATCAGGGGAAAGCCTTGAAACGAAAATCTGCTTAAGAGGCGGCACTGTAACTAATGTATTGCGGACAACAGAGGTAGGAGCTGGAGGCGATTCTTGTATCGTTACAGCACTAACGATCTCAACAGAGGATGGTGATGGTTGAATTTCTTCAACCGTCTCCATCTCAGTCGGCAACAAAATCGAAGCCGGAGCCGGCGACTCCAATCTTAATGACGTAATGTCATGATCTGGAACATCCAGAGCTACCGAAGGTTGAGGGGACGGAGAACTAAACGACATTAATTCCCCAGCAGGTGGTACAGATAAGCTTGGAACATCAACTGGGACAGAAAGCTCGATTGGGGTAATCGACAGACGCGTATTGACCTTTTACGCTTCGGAGACTCGGTCAAGAGCTTCATACTCTTAAACCCAGAATCCAAAGCAGAAAAGCTATCGGAGAGTTTTTAAAGCCCGCCAATATATCTTTAAAACCAGTTCGCGTCTGCCGTATAAACCCAGCAATATCGCGTTCAGAGTCCCTACAATGTTCACAAGTCCATCTCAAACCAGACTTGGCCGAAATCAAATCAACAATACGGCCGTTAAAGCCAGCACATTTTTCATGTGCAACGTTGTCGCATAACCAGCAACAAACAAAACCCATTTTGGCACCAACTGGCACCCGGCATTTCTTGTTATAGCAGACCAACATGTTGCTAAAACAAAGATTATTAAACCAATTAAAAAAAACAAAAAAAAGAAATAAATCAAAATAGGTAAATTATTTGCAAACTAATATGATCTGTACTTACGAAGAGCACAAAACACAGAGAGTATGCACAGGTCGAGCGAGACGCAAGATAGGTAGGCAACTACAACACCAAGAGAGGGAGAGTTACTATTCTAAAGAGCGTTGAGAGCACAAAGCACAAGCACTGAGAGTAAAGCGCGGGTCGAGCGAGACGCAAGATAGATGATAGCCAACAACAACACCAAGAGAGGGAGAGTTAACTATTGTAACAGCGTTGAGCGCAAAGAAAAGCAAGTGAAAAAAGAAGAGCGCGAAAGTAAACAAAAATACAAAACAAAGTGCAGCGGCAACGAAAACAGAATTGTTTTGCTAACAAAGCAAAGCAAAGTTTGACCACACAATTTGTTGTTATATTTTTAGAAAAATGATAATAATTTACTAAATACACGAAAGCACACAGCGATTTAACGATCAGTAGTTAAATACAAGTGAGAGAGTAAAATTAATGTTATAATAATTGTAAATAAATATGAAATTTAATGAAAAATCACAAATTTAAGAGGGAAGAAAAAACACGTCCGACTGCGAATGCGAGAGCGAGCGAATTGTGAAATTGAAATGAAATATTAATTGTCCTTCGTAAATGTTGATCGCACTTTCATTACTATCCAACTTTCTTTTAAGATTATTTATTTTGTTCACACTAGTTTGATTACTGTGTGAGTTCTGTAGTGCAAACATTTGGCTGCGCCAAACTCTTGACTCCGCTTCTAAAATTGATATGGAACTCTCAATTTCAAAGGGTATTACTAAATAATGAGCTCTTGCTATAGTTGAAATCTCATCTTCTTCTATTATTCGCTTATCATCCTGACTATCTAATGTAGTTTTTGTTACTTCGACTGTAGTGATTTCATGCCTTCTAGACCTAAACATCTGCATACTAGAACGTTCTTGCTTTCCTGTATACAAAGTATTTGAATAATTTGATAATGAAATGCCCATCAAACAACATGCCTTTACCCCTTATTTTTTTATGCATATTTCACCAGAGTTATCGAAATTTTCATAAGTGTACGCATACATTGAGCGTAAACCAACAAACTCAGTCATTGGTTTACCATGCAACTCATCCTTAAAGAAACCTAATCGTTTCTTATTACATTTCTTAAACTTATACAACTCGGCCAATTCATCTGGATATTCGGACGTGTCAAACTTTAACTCCACATCATTCCGAATATCTGCATAAAATCATTTGTTTTATGCTATAAATAAATGAATCCGTATCCATATAATTTAATTTGAGTGCTTTCCCAAACTTAGGTTTCATGTAGTCATAATGGAAGTCATACATTTTGTATTTTGACATCTCCAACACTACAAATCCTAAATAAATTGGTTTATCACAAATGTTGTGTAACCTCTTCATTTGAATTGCATACATAGTTTCACTGAACCTTGATGCACTATGAAAATTAGATTTTGATATTAAATCCCTGGCACATAATTTGGGTCGTCCTAACTTCCTATTTTCAACTGGATAGTCCCACTCCGTTATTATCCGTACATCCACCCTTTTTCACTGTTTTCCATGGTTTTCCATAAACAGCATTGTTCAATAATTTAAAAATCTTTTTCAAAATTATTTTTGGCTCTGGTTATATGCTCAGTGTTTATATCAATATATTTCTTAAGCCAGGCTTTCTGCCTAAATTGAAGGATGGAGTGAATTTTTTTTAATTCCAAGCCATGTCTCATACACTGTTTTAAAGTCTTATAGTATATGATATAATTCTTCTTTTCAGCGAGATCGGCTATTAACTTGGGAGTTTTACAACTGCTTGATGGTAGCTTGTTATCCGGACAGAATGGTAGATCATTATGTTCATCATGAACTGAGTAAGGGTAATCTAGATCAACCTCTAGAATATATCCATACTCACTATTTTCATGAATATTTTCTAGATTAAAACTCTTAATCTGATTCGTGTCTAACCATTTGAACTCACCGTAAGGTAGTGGTTCAGACATAGCCCATCCATACAAATTGTTTGCATCCACATACATTAAAAATTCCGATTCTTTAGTAGGATCGAAATTTTTTAAGTATTTGTGGTTTGCTTTTGTATGTCTATGACTACATTGCACCAACCCACCCCGAATTCCACTCTTAAAATATGTAATCATATCAATATCAGTGAGTAACTCGAGTTCAATCTCTGTGGTTTTTAACATAGCATCCCACGACAATCCTGGTGTAGTGTAATAATGGGCTGGGTCAAGATTGTAAATTGAAGAACAAATTGCCCTAAAATTTTGGAAAACGTCTGTTAACAATAAAACATCAGTTTTCAAATACAATTCTAAATATTCCTTCAATGAACGACAATTAAAATGATACCATACTTGGATGGCATGAGCGTAATCCTCTTCTGAACATTCTGACTCTGTTAAATTACTATAGAACTTGGATCTCGGTGGGAGAGAAGTTTCATCTAGTTTTTCAACAGAATCTAAATATTCGTATGGGAAAACTCCTTTCCTGCGAAGTAGTTCAAAATCTGACTTGTTTTTGTACTGTGATTTCAGCACATTGAAATTCTCCTCACTCAAATTCCCCGCGAGTGTGTCTAGACTAGAGGGCATGAATCTGATAGTATCCAAAAACCTGATTTCTAGCGTATTTTTCCTTAGAGGGAGATATTTAGAAATTGAAATATACAATTCCTTATTCAAAGGAATAACTTTTATTTCCCCCTCAATTTCTCCAAGTTCTTTAACAAACAAATGAGAATCGTATTTGGAGAAATTGTGAAAGAATACGGGGATAAAATCACCCGTCTTGTAATTAAGATTACAGGAATTATGGGCTGCACCTCTATATCTACCTGTAAAATGACAATGATCTTTCACTCTATCATTATTTAAAATACCCTTACATATGTGGCAAATGGTCGCTTTCCTAAAATTATCTAACTCATTATGAGTCATGTGCATTGGAACCACTATTTTCATGTGGTTCTCATACAAATCGGACAAATCTGACGTTAAATTTTTAATGAAAGTGCGAGCGACATCACCTCCTGTCTTCGAAACAAACTTATCTAAGCCAGAGTCAAACGCACACTTTATGTAGTATGCAAATGCTACTGGCACATGCTTATTAATAATTTTCGTGTTTACACTTACATCTAATGATACTGGTTCCAATATACATTCAAAGTCTGCATACACGACGAACGGAACCTCCAACTGACGGTGATGGTTTTTAAAGCTAATCTTCTGATCCTTCCTTGGTCCCTCGGTAACCACCCGACTACATCTCAATGTATGTTGAGCCGCCCTCTCCTCACTCGTTGAGTATTGTAAGCATTGATTACAGAACCAACGCTTAACTCGATGTTTACCCAGTTGTTTGGCAAGTAGACTGTGTATGAAAATTGAAATTGTAAGGTGATTGTGATATTTTCAAATTTAATGAATGTACTTACGATGAATTATTTTTAATCCACACATAGTGTCCATGAATACCCGCCGTTGGTCCGTCGACGAATAATAAATTAATGTGGATTCTCATTTCCACTCCATCGCAGTAAAGTGGTCCAATTATTTTGTCAGATTCCTCATCATACCCGAAAACATTTAAACTTATGTGAGGGTTTCGTTTAGTGAACTCTTTTATTTTTCGAATTTCCATCGGGAATGCTAATCCATTGAAGTCAATCTTTATGTTATTCACCTCAATTATTGGGGACGTAATCTCAACACCATAACTATTACAATGGTATGATCTACTTATTGGTTTGAGAGCTGATATAATTGCCCACTTAAAACAGAAGGCATCTTTGTTATGTACATTAACAACTGCCTTTCTATTTTTTAATTTAAGCGGAAGCTCAAAATGATTAGATCCTTTTGTCGGATCATATTTGTAAACATTAAGCTCCAGCCTAATAATTCGTGTCAAGGTCCATCCACTATCCTTTTCCTGAAACTCACTCATTTTTGCGTCTATCACATTTTTATGTGATTCAAAGAAGCGGGTGAAGTCGGATCCAGTCGAAACCTGAGACATTGTGCTCTGGAACGATTTTATTTCTTGTTGAATATCATACTCTTTTATTAGCATGTACTCAACAAACAACTCAAAATTGCATTTGGATGATAGGTGGGTAGTCATCACGCATTCCAAGTGTGGGATCAGTGCTAATCCAGCCTCATTTAGGAATTCAATAGGCATCCTTACATCCGCTCCCTCATTCTCAAACATGTATTGGAGAATACGTCCCTTGTACCCATTCACAATCTGCTTGATTCTTCCGTCCACCGGACGGATAGAGTTGTATTTATGTATATCGGTGCGAGCGTGGAAATGCCATTGCATACCTGCAGGTTATGCTGGCAGGAATAGCAATACTCCCCATTGATGGTGTTGGTGGTGTAGTTGAAGTTGTTGATATTCTCGGGATTCAAGTTGATGTTTTTTGTTTGTTTCTTTTTATTTGATGGTTGAATGAAATAAAGTTTATTTTATTTGAAGTATTGTTTTTAAAGTATTTGATTGTGTATTGTAAAATTGATTTTTACAATGTTGTTTGAATAACTTGATTTTGAAAGTTATTAACAATTTTCACTGCACAATTATAATTTGTTTTCGACGAGGGTTTTATTGTTAATACTGAATGTTTAAACAATTTTTCACTACACAATTATTCACTTAACAATTTTTAAATATTGTTAACTTTGGAGAATCGCGGAGCCGATGTGTATCTTCGAGTCACAAACTAGAAGTGATTTTAAGGATTTTAGGTTTTGGATGAAAACCGAGGAAAATTGAATAGTGGACGAATATCTATGGGTATTCATGGTGTGCTACCCTCATTGCATCTTGCTTATAATATTCGGCTTTTCTTTTAGATTTTCTATTTTATCTTCAAGTGTCTTGGAAATGGTGTTGTACTCTCGTCTGAATTACATCACGTTCCCATCCTTTTAACGTTCATCACATCGTCCTTCCTCCGCTCCGATTTCGAATACATTCGAAATGACGAGACAAGAGGGCGCCACACCTTCGTTCGTTTTATAGATAGCGTGGCGCCTACGATCGTTTTACAGCTAGCGATGCTAGCTAGCGTGCAAGGCGCCTTCGATCTACAAATCGTTTTCGACTGCGACCCCGACCCTCACCGTCTCGTCTCGGGACACACGATCTCGAGAGCGTATCGTAGCACGTGTTCGTTGCACGTTTTCGCCCTCGATCTACGAATCGTTTTCGATTGCGACCCCGACCGCGATCCTCACCGTCTCGTCTCGATCTCGAGAGCGTATCGTAGCACGTGTTCGTCATACGTTTTCGCCCTCGATCTAAGAATCGTTTTCGATTGCGACACCGACCCGATCCCTCACCGTCTCGTCTCGACCTCGAGAGCGTATCGTAGCACATGTTCGTTGCACGTTTTCGTCCTCGATCTACGAATCGTTTTCGATTGCGACCCCGAGTGCGAGACCGATTGCGACCCCGACCTCGAGGGCGTGTCGGGACAAGCGATCTCGACTCCGACCCCGAGGGCGTCTCGGGACAAGCGATCTCGACCCCGACCCCGACTCCGAAGGATTTGTCTGACGAAACTCCCCGACCCCGATCCCGATCCTTTCATCGCCCCGTCTCGGGTCGCGTACGATTCGTCACACAAATCCCACACTTGTCATTTCCACAGCTAACCCTAATTAAATTGCATCTTTATTACCTCACACTTGACATTTCAATAGGTTACCCTAATTAAATTGCATCTTTATTACCCCTAAATTGACATTAATGACATGTGACCATAATTAGTACTTCCTTGTACAGAAATGTGCTTTGTATAGAAACGTGTTATTCCAACTACTCATGTGTTTTCGGACTATTGTTTATTTTGTGGCGCAGTATGGTGCGTCACATTATAACAATAATTAAAAGTAAGAAAATACTTATATTATTGGTGAACAAATTAATATTTTTCTCCTCCTAAATATTTGCCACCTAAAATACAATTGTACGGATATATAGGTATGCATTACAAAAAAATTAATGTTTGTGACCGGTCTATAAATGTGTAGCTCATAAAACGTAGTGGTAATTCAGTATATTAACAACGAGTCCGGATTAGCGTACACCTGTCTTTCGTGGAGTCGAACTTACTGGATTCAAGTGGATTCAGTCTAACTCTTTTATTAGCCGAATGTGTGAATCACAGGCACAGTGTTAATGCCAACAAGTAAGAAAGCTACAGTCGAGTGTACTCGACTGTGAGATACCACTAGCCATTTTAAATAAAAGCAATATATTTTGCGGTATTATTCTCAGAATATACCAAATATACTGCTAAAATACTAAAAATATACCAAATAGTACATGTGGTATAGCGGCGTAGTACCGCATTAAAAATATACCATGGACGGCACAATATACCAGATTGTCAGCCAAAGCAACTAAGACCCCTAGCGTTTTTGCCCATACAAAAGAATTTCTTTAATAACTTCCAAAAGTTTTATCTGATCGCAACCAAATTCTCAGGAATACTAACTACTATAGTTATTCCAGCTTTTAAATTACGCTTGTTATTCGATTTTTTTATTTGCTGGGGCGGAAGTGGGCGTGGCACAAATTTGAAACAAACTTGATCTGCGTGCAAACATAACAAATGCTGTCGAAAAAAAATTATAGCTCCATCTCTTATAGTCTCTGAGATCTAGGTGTTCGTACGGACAGACAGACAGACACACAGACGGACATGGCTAGATCGTCTCGGCTGTTGACGCTGATCAAGAATATATATACTTTATAGGGTCGGAGATGCCTCCTTCTACCTGTTACATACATTTCCTGCCGGCACAAAGTTATAATACCTTTCTACCTTATGGGTAGCGGGTATAAAAACCTTCTGGAGACATCTATTTTAGTATAAATGTTATTAATTAAATGCCGCTAGCGTGACAAAATCGCCCACTGTGGGATAAGGACAAGAACATGGTTTTTAAAAAATTTTTCGTACATGCCAAAGACCGTGTTAATAAAAGAAAGCGTGAATTTGTTTAACTGATATTTGATATACATAATTTGTTAAAATTTAATTATCGTTGATTTACTACATTATTGTTACTTTACTACTTCTTCACTTAATTACTACCTCTTACTTTTCTTAAACAATTTTTTTTACATACCAAGGATTGAGCAAGTTGCAGTGTTGCTAACTTAGCTATTTTCTAGCCAGATTTGGCTATTTTGTATGACCTAAAACTGAAAGTCACTCAATTTTGCAGGAGCCTGCTATTTTGGCTATTTCACATAAATAATTTGCTATTTTTCAGCTATTTTAAAAAATTTGTAATATTTGATAATATTTATTTTCTTAAAGTCGACCTAAAAACGGTCGACCTTAATATGTAATGCTCTAACAATTTTTTTTTTATTATTACAAATTATTTAAAATAGCTAAAAAATAGCATTTTTATACCCGCTACCCATAGGGTAGAAGGGTATTATAACTTTGTGCCGGCAGGAAATGTATGTAACAGGTAGAAGGAGGCATCTCCGACCCTATAAAGTATATATATTCTTGATCAGCGTCAACAGCCGAGACGATATAGCCATGTCCGTCTGTCCGTCTGTCCGTCTGTCCGTCTGTCCGTCTGTGTGTCTGTCCGTCTGTCCGTATGAACACCTAGATCTCAGAGACTATAAGAGATAGAGCTATAATTTTTTTTCGACAGCATTTGTTATGTTTGCACGCAGATCAAGTTTGTTTCAATTTTTGCCACGCCCACTTCCGCCCCAGCAAATCAAAAAAATCGAATAACAAGCGTAATTTTAAAGCTAGAGTTCCGAATTTTGGTATATATAATAACTACTATAGTAGTTATGATTTCTGAAAATTTGGTTGCGATCAGATAAAAATTGTCGAAGTTATTAAAGAAATACTTTTGTATGGGCAAAAACGCCTACTTACTAGGGGTCTGAGTTGCTTTGGGTGACAATCTGGTATATTGTGCCGTCTATGGTATATTTTGAATGCGGTACTATGTCGATATACCAAATATACCATTTGGTATATTTTTAGTATTTTTGCAGTATATTCGGTATATTTTGAGAAAATACCGCAAAATATGTTTCTTTTATTCAAAATGGGTAGCGGGTATCTCACAGTCGAGTACACTCGACTGTAGCTTTCTTACTTGTTTTTGTGAAATAGCCAACATAACAGGCTCCTGCAAAATTGAGTAGTTTCTAGTTTTAGGTCATGCAAAATAGCCAAATCTGGCTAGAAAATAGCCAAGTTGGCAACACTGTTACGGAGAACTAAAGAGCAAGCTGTTAAAGGAGTTCAAAAGAGAATACGAAAGTGCAGAGATACATACAAAACTGAATGAAAGGAAGAAACAAAATGTTGAAAGTTTCCAAGAATATGTACTGCAGATGAGAAAAATTGCTGCCTTGGGTAACGTCGAAACAAAGTCAATTATTCGCTACATAGTAAATGGCTTAAATATTGCAAAAGAGTTTAAATATAGCATGTACGCTTGCAAAACTTTTGAGGAACTAAAAGAAAAATTCTGCGATTATGAGTCTGTAAAAGAAGTCGAAAACCAAAAGAACGGTACAGTTTTATTTTGCCCTGAATGAAAATGGGTTTAATTTTTCTTCGTCGTCAGCTCAGGAGGATCACGCTGACCTTAATCAGATGAGTATTTATAATATCGTAGAAACAAAAGTTGATATAGATGCTCCCTGCAGTACAAACCAAGCATTGAGTCGCTGAAGCCGGAGCGGAGCAGCGTACGTAGCGATGCGAGCAGCAAGGAACGCTTGCAGCTGGAGCGTGAGCTGCAGGAGGCGCGTCAACAGCTTCAAACGAGTAATGCAAACATGAGCGAGACTTAGCCAAGTTGCAAGTTGGAACAGCAGCAACAGAGCAGCGACAACGAGGTGGCCATGAAGGAGCTGCAAGAGCGACTGGAGATCACAAACACCGAGCTGCAGGACAAGGAGCAGTTGGCACGAGAAGATGAACAAAAGATCGACGACTTGAAAACGCTAGTCGAGGCCATTCAGGTGGCCAATGCCAATTTATCGGCCAAAAATGCGGAGCTTTCGACAGTTGTTGCAACAAACCGATCGGAATTTGCAGGGCACATCTATCGAGGTAGCTGAGCAACTGCTGAATCAGTCGAATGGTGAGTTGCTGGAAACTTTGCAACAAAAGCAGTACGAGAAAAAGCGTAAAAAGATGTATGGCTACAAAGAAGGTGACTTTGTTGCTGTGAAGCGGACACAATTCTTTTCTGGGAAGAAATTACACAATAATTATCTTGGTCCATATGAGGTAATAAAAGTGAAACGCAATGGGTGTTTTGAAGTCAGAAAAGCTGCACAGATCGAGGGGCCCAATATTACTAACACAAGCTCTGACAATATGAAGCTGTGGTAGTACGTCGGGTACAACGATGATTGTTTGTCGTCTGGAGACGATGCTTATCAGGATGGCCGAATGTGAAGTATGGCACTACTGGTCGCTGGCAACGAGTGGCAACGCGAGCTTTGGGAAAGGATATGACAGCACTAATCACGAAAGCCAGATCGACGAGAAGTCAGTTGGTGTGTCGGCGTTGACAAGAACAGTTGTTCTCTAATTGTGTTGATCATTAATCTGTTTAATTTATCTTTACTTCATTTCTTTTAGATTTTCTATCAATAAATTACTCTATTTTGTTACATATATATACATGAATATATATATATATATGTGGGATTGGTTTTATGATAATGTTTATTTATTATTTCATAAGTTTAATCCTTAATTATTATGATATTTAGTTTATTGATTAATTTAATTATTTTAATAATCGCGGTCGTCGTGAGCACTTCTTGCTTTTTCTCGTCGTCGTCCTCCTCCTCCTCCTCTTAATCGATACTCCTTTCTTCATATCATCGATACTCCTTGCTTCATATCATCGATAGGGGATAGATTGGCGTTGCCAGACACATTCCCACAACTCGGCCATCCTCTCATGCATTCGCCTCGAATGCGTCGTCGTTGCAGTCGTCACCTGGAAGCCATGGTTTCATGAATTCCGCACATGTGATAGTTTGTCTCGGTCCCTCATAGAACACCGCATCTTTGGTTACATCATAGGTATCATTCGGTTTTGATTTCGTCACACGGTACGGGCCAAAATATTTAGCTTTTAATTTAAGCCCACCTCCTAGTTGAGTGCGTTTTATAGCTACAAGGTCGTTGACTTTGTAAGTTGTAGCTGGCTTTCGTCGAAGATTGTAGGAGCGCTTATTCTCATCTAGAATAGTCGCTATCTGCTGTTTGGCCTGCATTCGGAGCTCGTCTCTGTTGTCGTTAAACATCTGAATCATCTCGTCGGCAATGATCTGCTTCAAAATGAGGTCGTCCTTAGTATGCATCTTGATGCCAAAAGCATTTCAAACGGTGTAGCATGGGTACTTCTACAATACGTCGAATTGATGGTTTGTTGCACCTTGCCCACGTGTCTATACCATTTGGTAGGGTCGTCGATCGACATCTTAGATAGCACTGAAATGATAATAGAATTTAGTCGTTCAACTTGTCCGTTGGCCCTTGGTAAACCAGTCGTTATTAAATGATGAGCTATGTTCTCCAATTCGCAATAACGTTTGAACTCGTCTGATGTGAATGCGGAACCTCTGTCGGTG
Organism: Drosophila sulfurigaster albostrigata; assembly: GCF_023558435.1. Taxonomy (NCBI): domain Eukaryota; kingdom Metazoa; phylum Arthropoda; class Insecta; order Diptera; family Drosophilidae; genus Drosophila; species Drosophila sulfurigaster. The sequence goes on along the minus strand of NW_026909724.1, from coordinate 32,230 downwards.
ATGATTTGGATTGGATTTCCAAACATTAAGCTCTGCGTCTGTAGCCTCATTGTGACTTCTTGCGCTGACGTCGTCTTTGTCGGGTAAAGCCAACAGAACTTCGTGAATCCGTCAATAATAGCTAGGATATGCTTGTATTGCTTATGAGTAGATTCCAGAGGCCCAAGAAAGTCGATGTGGAAGGTTTGCAGTGGTTCTTCTTCTTTCGGAATCGGATGCAGCTCTCCCTCCTTCTTGCCACTTTTACGGGTAAGCACAATGCAAGGTATGCAACATCGAATTTGCTGCTGTATTTTCTCCTCCAACTTCGGAATGTGATACTGCTTTCCAATAATTTCTTTTGTCTTTTTTATGGAGAAATGACCTCTCTCGTGCGCTGACTTATGAGAGCTTCTATCTCGTAGAACGTCAATAATGGCCTTCAACTCATCGTCCTGCACTTGGATGCATTTAAGTCTGCTATATACGGTATCGTCAGTAATCATCATCATTGTAGGGTAACGGCTAAGAGCATCCGCATGACGCATTTTGTTGCCGGCTCTGTGCTCAGGAGTGTAGCTAAATTCTTGAAGAACCATGATCCATCGAGCAATTTTCTGGCTTATGTTATGTTTATTCATCGATTTTATGGATGCATTGCAATCGCTTATAAGCTTAAAGTGCTTGCCCAGAAGATAAACACGGAACTTTGTCAATGCTACTTCCACTGCCAAAAGTTCTAATTCGTAGCTCGTGAGACATCGTTCAGCATCTGAAGTTTTTTTTGCTCATGTAGTATACTGGGTGTACACTTCCATCATCAGGTGATTTCTGGAGCAGGACAGCACCAAATCCATCAATCGATGCGTCCGTGTGCAATTCGGTTTCGTGTTTTGGGTTGAATATTTTTAAGTCAGGCTTCATTGTTATTAGCGATTTCAAACTGTTAATCCCACTCAGCACTCTATCGTCAATTGAAAATTTGGCATATTTCTTCAATAAATCGGTCAACGGTTTTGCAATGATTGAGAACATTGGAATAAACTTTCAAAAATATCCTACTAGGCCCAAAAAACTTTGGAGTTGTTTTTGGTTCACTGGAATTGGGAATTTGGTAACGGCGCATGTCTTTTCATCAGATATTTTTATTTTATTGTTCTCTATAATATGTCCTAAGAATTGTATTTTTATCTTCAGGAAACTACATTTCTTGAAATTTATATTTAGTCCGTACTTTTGGCAACGTTGGAACACGATTGAAAGATTTTTCACAGCTTCTTCTTCGGTTTTCGCTGGTATAATTATATCGTTCACATAAGGTAAAGCAATGCCTTTACGCGTCAAATCTCGAAATATGGCATTTACGTGTCTTTGAAAGACACCAGGTGAATTGCTCAATCCAAACGGCACTTTGCGGAACTGATACTGACCGCTGTGTGTTATAAATGATGTATATTTTCGGCTGTCTTGGTTAACATCGACATGAAAGAAACCATTTTTAAGGTCAATAGTGCTGAAGTAACTGGCTTCCTGCAATCTGTCAAGTTGATCCTCAATCAGTGGCAACGGAAATGGATCTCGCACTATTACCTTGTTTAACCGTCTATAATCAATGCATAATCGTGGGGTACCATCACGTTTTTTTACAAGCACCACGGGACTACAGTACTGTGAGTCAGAATGCTCGGCTATACCACTGTGCAACCACTGCTCAACTTGATCATCGATTATGCAGCGTTCTGTGAAAGGAAATCTGCGCGGCCGTGAATATATCGGAGTCTCATCATTTACCACTATTTTCATTTCAACGTTTGTCGACTTTGTACACTCCGGCTTGAAGTTTTTGATGAGTTTATTCACATAGTCAATTGAGGTTTTACTAGATTTTTCATCGATATCAATCATATTACTTTCAGCACTGTCAATTTCTATTTTCATCATCATATCTATTTCATTTGTAGAGTCATAATTTAGTTTTTGATTGTTATAGGAGTTATTACACTCCCTCTTGACTTTGCGAACTGTTAAACCATCCGGTCTTATAATTATTTTGGCATTTTTAGCAAAAGTTTCACCTAAAACTATTTCGTTGGGAAGTATTTCTGCGGTAACCACCAGAAATTCTGTCTCATATTCTTCACCGTCAATTAATAGTTTTTCTTTAAACAATCCGATTGGTTTTATTTTATTTTTAGATCCGAAACCCGTTAAATAAATATTCACTTTATTTAAGACTGAACTGTTCAAACGTTTGTACGAAACGTCATTCATGATATTGTACTTGCTTCCCGAATCGAAGAAGGCTATGAAATTCTTATCTTGAACTCTCACTCGTTTGTACATCACTGAATCTTCGTCCACAATTTCCATATTAGGTTTACTCTCACTTTCGGCTTTGTTATTATTATTTTGACAATCTTTCGAAATATGACCAAAGCTTCTGCAATTAAAGCATCTCTTGCCTTTACTCTTATGATCGCAATTCTCGGAAACATGTCCCCTGCCGCCACAATTATAGCATTTTATAGCGTTATTATTATTATCTTTGTCGTCATATTTTTCCTTTGCGTCACTCCACTGTTCTTTTTTATTTGTATTTTTTGAATAATCATCGTTTTTCACATAGTTCACTTTTCCCTTCATTTTTTCGTACGCTTTTAGTTTTTCTTTGAACTCTTTGATATCTCGGGCATTATATAATATAGATTTATTAACACTTCGATCATTTATACCATCTATCACGTATTGCATAATAGCTTCATCATCTACATATATTTCCGCGCGTTGCTAGTTCTTTCATTACCAGTAAGTACTCTAAGACACTTTCACTTCGTTTCATTTTTCTTTCACTCATCTGTTTGTGAAGTTCTGCACTATTAGTTGTCTTTTTGAATTCACTAAGAAGTGCTTGTTTTAATGCTTGCCACGTTGATATACAACGCTCACTTGATGCAAACATACAAGCCAAACCTCTAAGAGATCGTTTTGCAAATATAAATTTGTGTAAGCTGTCCCACTGCATTATAGAAGCCATATCTTCAAAATCATTAATCCACACTTCGATTGATAATGTATCGTCGCCACTGAACAAACGGATTGAATCCTCGATATCTCGAAAATTAAGAGCGAATCTTGGCACGTTCCTATTGCCTACAGCAGCGAACTCAATATTTTTTTCCATTACTAAATGCTAAATCGTTTACATTATGACGTCAAGCAAATGGCAGATTATAACAAGATCACCATCTGTTAGATTTTCAGCAACGAAATTTATTTTGTCCTTGTATTCTTGGCTAGTTTCATCATATTCAAATCCTTTAAATTCACGTAAGCGTTCACGATTTTTACTATCCCCTTCACTTTCAAACACGAATTTATGCAGCAAACTAATATTCTTCCTTTTTGCAATGCGCAAATTTTCGCATACCTCTTCAAATTCACCAAGTCGCGACATTTTTTCGAATTTCACCAGTATGTGTCTCAATGTTCAAGATTTTGTATGTATTCGTAGATGAATGTCGGTCACACGCTTGTAAACGTTTACGCAACTTTGCACAACATTGTGAAATACTTCAATTTGCTTCACACCACATTGTGAAATACTTCATTTGGCTTTTCTTTAAGGTTGAGCCCCAATATATGTGGAATTGGTTTTATGATAATGTTTATTTATTATTTCATAAGTTTAATCCTTAATTATTATGATATTTAGTTTATTGATTAATTTAATTATTTTAATAAATCGTCGCGGTCGTCGTTAGCACTTCTTGCTTTTCTCGTCGTCGTCACAAAAGTAAAGTCTAAGTATATTCTATCGACTTCCTTCTCAATCGATACTCCTTCTTAATCGATACTCCTTTCTTCATATCATCGATACTCCTTGCTTCATATCATCGATAGGGGGAAAGATTGGCGTTGCCAGACACATTCCCACATACATATAAGTTAACAGACAAAACATTTCGAAACCCAAACAACAAATCCCACAAGTCCAAAATGCAGACTCAGCGTCTGACCAACTTCCTGCACGCGCCGAGTGCACCTGCAAACATTCCAAGAAGACCCAAGCCAAGTTGCCCAATACATCCGCCACATGCCGGTGCAAGCAATTCCAAGAATAAGAAGCATTGCACCCAATTCACCAACCAAAGCAGCGCTGTCAACGCCGCTGCTGAAACTCGCAGCTTTATATAGGGCTAGCTTTAGAATTAGTCTTTAGTCTCTAATTTGATTTCAATAAAGAACGGTTCCAATCGGAATCTTAATCAAATATATTTTTGTTATTATTTTTAAATAAATAATTAACTGGCGCCCGAGCAGGGACCGGAAAGTTCGCGTATCGATAGTGCAAAACCGTATCTAAGTGCGCCAAAGAACATTTTCGGTCAAATCGCGTTACGATAGAGCAAAACCGTATCTAAGTGCGTGAAAACGAATAGTGCATCGACAGAACAAAACAGTTTCTAAGTGCGCAATTCAAGTTATTATCCCAATAGAGGCTCGTGATAATTAATCACTGGGAAATAACAATCAGCCAATCGGACATTAATTTGACGAAGTGCAACTAAGCCAAAAGGACGTTAATTCGACCAAGTGCGACCAAAGCAATTAAATTTGCAAAACCTTCTCGACTATTAAATTAGTCAGTTGAAGGAACAGTTCAAGCAATCTCGGCAATTAAGTTAGCCAACACAAACCTGTACCAAGCCATTAAATTAGCTAGTGTAACAGGTGAGATTGTGAGAACTGCATCGGTGGACCACATATTCTGCAAGATCCGTTCTCAGAATACTCTCCAGGAGGTATGGATCACGGAGCCCCAGTAGCAGCTGCAAAAAGGAACAACCCCGTCCCATCAGGAAAGGTGGCCACATCATTGCTAATGTAAGTTAGATATAAGAAATTTTACAAAGAAAAGAAAACAAAAACGGAAATAAAAACATAAAGCAAAGTGTAAAATACACAAGACTCCAAGGAGTCCATATAGAATATAGCAAATCGCAAGCAAATAAATAAAACTAAAAGCGAAAAGCAAAATTTTAAAAAAATATATAAGAAAAGAAACAAATTATTGCAAAGTAAACAAGACTCAAAAGAGTCCATAGTAAAAGAGTAAATAACATAAATAAGCGTAAAGCGATAAATCAAACAAAAGATCACAACGGTGATATAACTTATTCCAACTTTGCGATTCCCAAGGGACCCTCCAAGGTAGAAGGAAAAACCATCCACTGGTTATAAACTTTAATATAAAACAAAAAAAAAAAAAAAAAAAAAAATAGCTTTTAAATTTCATCTTATCGCTTATGGCCAATCGTCATAACTTAATTCGACCCCCCATACTAAATCCAGAAGAAATAGAACAAGTGAACGAAGCACAAAGACAACGTTCAATTGAGAGACAAAACAATAGGCATTTAGAACATCAACAAAACAGACCCACCATGAACGAAGATAACAGAGCCGCTCTAACAGCCGCTATAAGCGAAATATTAGCCGAACAATTGCCAATATTAATAAGACAACATACCAATCCTGTAGAAGATTTTCTAAGTCTCCCAGATCATGTTATTGCGCCAGAACATCAAAGAAATTTGACAGATCTTGACAGAGTACCCGACATAGCAAAAGGTTTGCGTGAGTTTAGTGGAAACCCAGAAGAATTTAGCTCATGGAAAAAAAGTGTAGAGCGTGTTTTACAAGCATATAACTCATATTAAGGTACGCCCAAATATCATAATATCTTGCACACCATCCGAGACAAGATAACGAAAAGTGCAGACCAAGCTTTAGAAGCATATAAGGTACCGCTTAACTGGGATGCCATGTGCAGATGTCTTTCACTACATTATGCAGATAAACGAGACATAGCAACCCTAGAATATGAAATGACTACATTAGTACAAGGTCCGAATCAATCAGTGGAAGATTTCCACAAAGACGTATACAGACACTTGTCTCTAATTTTAAATAAAACGAGTAGCATGGATATTGACAGAAACGGGGAAGCAATGTTGACAAAATTATACAGAGACAAAGCGCTAGACACTTTCATTCGAGGGCTACAAGGTGACTTGCCTCGGCTATTAGGCATGAAAGAACCAGCAGACTTACCTACCGCACTACATCTCTGCTTAAAATGGAAAATCAAACCTTTAGGTCAAAACATGCCACTTTTAAAGGACATCCGACACATTTTAGAAACAGTAATGGTAAACCCATACCAGCCCCACGGAATGTCATCTTCTCAAACAGACAACCACCACCAATCCCTTTCAGACAACAACAACCACGACAATACTTACACTACGGACAACTACCACCAACTCCACTACCAAGACAATATTTCCCAAATTCTGGGTATCAACCAATTGCCAACTCACGGCAATACACTGTTGCCACAACCTCTCAACAGGTTGCACCACCTAGGCCAATGGCCCCGAAACCGCTACCGCGTCCAGAACCAATGGATGTGGATTCCAGCGTTCAAACGAAATTTGTCAACTACATGAACAGACCACGATTCGAAGCTGGGAAAAGACCCCCCGGTCCTATACCAGACGGACAGAAACGACAGAGAAACTTTAACATACAGACAAACAACGACGAAATAACAGAACCTTCGACAGAAACTTACGATACCACAACTAACTATGAACAAGCAGTCGCTGAATACGAGACTCACGCAGACGTAGAACAAACAATAGAAGAATACGTAGAACAAGTAGACCAATATGACAACAACTATGAAGATGACACTTGCGAATTTTATGACTACTCTGCACTAAATTTTTAGAGTAAAGAGTTCCTCTCTCCCATACTTTACTTGTAGATTGAGGAACGGCCAAATAATTAAAATTCTCATTGACACTGGATCCAATAGAAATTACATCAAGCCGAAATTTGTAGAAAACCCCACTCCAAATAAAAACCCTTTTCACGCCGTCTCGATAGGAGGTAATACACTGGTAACACACCACAAAATGCCAACTTGTTCAATATAACAGATGTTGAGGTGAAATTTTTCTTAATAAAGACCTAGAAACTTTTGATGCTATTTTAGGAAACGACACCTTAAAGGAATTAGGAGCAGAAATAAATCCAAGTAAAAACCTAATGGTAATCAGAAACAAGATAAAAATCCCTTTAAAAGAACAAATCTTCGAAGCAGTAAATACAATAGTACCAAGAACAAGCCACCTGTCAGAAACACAGAAAACAAATCTAAACCAACTCTTAAAAAAATTTCCAAACCTCTTCGCCAATCCAAATCAAAAACTGACCTACACAACCAAGGTACAAGCAACAATAAGAACATCAACCGACACCCCTGTATATTCTAAGTTCTATCAGTATCCAATGTCACTGAAAGATGAAGTGAATAAACAGATAAAAGAACTTTTAGAAGATGGAATAATTCGACCGTCTCGGTCCCCATACAATTCTCCCGTATGGATCGTACCCAAAAAGCTGACGCTTCAGGAAAAAGAAATATCGCGTCGTAATAGACTATCGCAAAATAAACAGAGTAACCATTGCAGACAAATACCCTATTCCTGAGATAGGTGAAGTACTTGCACAGCTAGGCAATAATAGAGTATTTTCGGTTTTAGACCTTAAAAGTGGTTTTCATCAAATCCCTTTGAAACCTTCCGATATAGAAAAGACCGCATTCTCCGTCAATAACGGAAAGTATGAGTTTACACGACTCCCATTTGGTCTCAAAAATGCGCCCGCTATATTTCAGCGAGCTTTGGATGACATACTTCATGAACATATCGGTAAGATATGTTTCATTTACATAGACGATATCATCATATTTAGTAAAGATGATGAATCCCATTACAAGAACTTGGAGTTAATTTTTCGAACTTTACAAGATGCCAACATGAAATGTCAGTTAGATAAATGCGAGTTCATGAAGAATAAAGTCGAATTTCTAGGTTTTGTAATTTCCGATAAAGCCGTCGAAACAAATCCAAATAAAGTCGCAGCGATAGCCAACTATCCCTGCCCTAAAACACTAAAAGAGCTGAGATCTTTTCTTGGACTCTCCGGCTACTACCGAAGATTCATACAAAGTTATGCTAAGTTAGCAAAACCCCTTACGTCTCTTTTAAGAGGGGAAGATGGACACGTGTCCAAAAACAGGTCATCAAAAAAACCAATTACTCTTGACTCCGAAGCATTGAAGGCTTTTCAAAAACTACGAAGTTGTCTTATTTCAAAGGAAATAATTCTTCGCTATCCAGATTTTACTAAAGAATTTCACTTGACAACGGACGCGTCTAATTACGCAATAGGAGCAGTCCTATCGCAAGACAACCAACCAATTTCATTCCTATCGAGAACACTAGCAAAAGCAGAGGAAAACTATGCAGCTAACGAAAAGAAATGCTGGCCATCATCTGGTCACTTAAAGCTCTCAAAAATTATTTATATGGGAAAGCAAAAGTCAAAATATTCACCGACCATCAACCCCTTACACATTCCTTGAGCAGTTGGAACGGAAATGCTAGAATTAAAAGATGGAAATCCTACCTAGAAGAATATGACTACGAAATATTCTACAAACCAGGAAAGGAGAACGTCGTAGCTGACGCACTCTCGAGAATATCAACTGATCAAATCAATTCCATAGCCTCAACTCAGCATAGTGCAGAAAGCTCAAGTCACGAACTAATACCCAGTATGGAAGTCCCCATTAATGTTTTCAAGAACCAAATATTTCTTAACAAATCAGATAAATCCGACTACATATTCTCTATACCATTCCCCACGTTCCATCGACACGAAATATACAAAAGGAATTTAACGATAAAGAATTAGTAGAAACTCTTAAAAAATACCTCAACCCTTCGGTTATAAATTGCATCCAAACAACTGAGGATATAATGGGGAAAATACAACTATTATATCCTAAACATTTCAAAAATATCTATGACTGTAGACCTCACCAACGAATCTAGACAAGAGGAGGAAATTCTCAAAATACACAATAGAGCACACCGCAGTGCCGAAGAAAATAAAATTCAATTATCAGAAAAATTCTACTTCCCCAAAAAGAAACAAAAAATAAGCAACATAGTAAGGCAATGCAAAATTTGTAAGGAATCTAAATATGACCGACATCCCCCTAATCCAGAACTAAAAAACTCCAATACCAGAATATCCCGGTCACATCATTCACATCGACATTTACTCAACCAAAGGCTATTTAGTTCTTACAGCAATAGATAAATTCTCAAAACTAGCACAGGCACGCATAATCAATTCAAAAGCAATAGAAGACATTCGAACACCACTTAGGGACATTATTTTCTATTATGGAGTTCCTAAGTTCGTTGTAATAGATAATGAGAAATCTCTCAACTCAAGGTCCATAAAATTCATGCTTGAGGACCAGTTAAATATTACAATTTACACTGCGCCACCATATAAGAGTACAGTTAATGGACAAGTAGAGAGGTTCCATTCGACACTTTCCGAAGTAATGAGATGCTTACAGAAAGAAAACCACCATAGAACCTTCAAGGAACTACTAGATAGAGCCATATACGAATATAACTACTCTTTCCATTCCACAACCAAAAAGCGACCATTAGAGGTATTCTTCGGAAGGAGAGTCACGACAAACCCAGACCAGTACGAACAGGCCAGACAAGACAATATTGACAAACTTAAGATAGCACAAAATAAAAATTTACAATTCCACAACAAAAGCAGAAACGAAATAATAACTTATGAGCCAGGACAAGAAATATATGTAAAAGTAAACACACGTTTAGGTTCAAAACTTTCCCCAAGATTTAAGAAAGAATTAGTTAAAGAAGATAAAAATACAAACATTTTAACAGAATCTGGAAGAATCGTACATAAAAGTAACATCAAATCATAATATTCGCAGGGTATTACTATGGACAATAACGGAAGCTACGATGGACATTACAAACTACACGAACGCTCAGACAGTGACCATTCATAGGGGACTGGGAAAGTTACAGACATCCTCAACAAAATTAGTACATGTAATAGACCTTAATCAAATCCAGGAAGCACTAGACCTACTTAACAGTCACACTGAAGAGGGCCTAAAGCGTAGTCCGCTATATTCAACAATACATCATGAGTTAATCGCTACCACTAACGCACTCAAAACAATAACAGATTCCCCAAATAAACGAAAATCTAGGTCACTAAATTGGTTAGGTACAGGTTGGAAGTACATAGCAGGTAACCCAGATCATGACGATCTCGTCATGTTAAAGGAAAATATCAATAATCTCATCAGTAATAATAATCAACAGGTTATAGTTAATACACAACTGGAGCAAAGAATTAACAAACTTACGTCCTTATCGAACTCCCTAACTAATTCAATACAAAAAAGTAGTTTTCTTAGTAACGAGGTAGCCATTAGCCTTCATAATGAAATCCGATTATTAAAAGATGAAATAGTAAATATCAAATATGCCACCAGTGGGCCAAATTAAATATAGCAAATACTCTTTTACTAAACGAAAATGAACTAACAGAAATTGGAGAAATATTTAGAAAAGGCAATATGCCACCATTGTCAATCGAAGAGATAATGGAATTTTCCGATATATCAATGCTTCATAATAAAACTACACTTTTGTATATTGTCAAAATTCCTAACCTAGAAGAAATTGAATATCAAAATATTTTATTAAAACCAATAGTAAAAATAACGCAATTGTACACTTAGAAATAAGTCAACTATTTTTGTATAATGATATAGTATATGGCATACCAAAAAATTGTAAAACCTACTTAAACACTGGCAAACTGACAAAAATCCTCTGCTGAACCCTCCCCGAGGGTGCTGGCTGGGTAGGATCTGTATTACCTCAGTGTCAACGGGTAGCAGATCTCTACTATACGTCGATATTTCAGGAACTGCAGATCCTAGCTGAGGACTCTGTTCCTTATCTTTCGGGCATCTGCCTGAAGATAAGTAGCAGAATCCATGGTACGAGGTGTCTGGCGGTAAGACTGAAAACGCTATGGGGGGCTCCCAAGAACAAAATTAGCCAACTATGGTCTCGGAATGGACTCATTAAACTATTCAACCCGGGCTGGGATGTCAGCCCAAACGTCGGTGGAAGGCGTGACTGCTACCACCGGCGGGCACGGGGAGAGATCCTCTCTGCGTGTCGCCAGCGGTCACACCTCTGAGGCGGCGGGAGCAGGCCGTACCAGTTGTAACAACACTGCCACAAAAAATTCGAGGTTGGTGCGCGCGGGTGCTGTGGTCTTAACCGACACGGACCAAAAGAGCGCTGCGCCAACTTCTACGGTGGAGGGGAACGTCTTCCTCTTCAGTCACCCCTGCCTATCGCCAGCACCTCCAAGGTTGCGCAGCGGGGCACGGGGGCTGAAGGAGAAGGCCAAAATAGGGCGGCGACCCGTATTCACGCAAGGCTTAGTGGCGTAGCTAACCTGTCCGTCAAGGACCAGGAGAGGCTTGCCTGGGCCAACACGTGGATGCGGGAAAACCAACTTAGCCCCTCCCAAAAGACACTAAAGTGCAGACCGGTTCTACCGGCCCCGCCAACAACAAGGTGGAGTCCATGGCAAGCAAGCGCCAACGGTCCGCTGAGAGTCCCAAGCAAGGGGCTCCAGTGAGCAAGAAGCTGCGAGCACCTGGCTCCACCAACTCGGACCCGAACAAGACGAAACGGAGAGCAACGGTTGCTGAAACTGCCAGGCGGCATCTCGCCGTTGCTCTCATAGACAGAGGGGACCCTAACGGGAAAAATGTCTGCAGAGCGGTGGCGGTTGACCCATAGCAAGCTGGTCGACGCACTGTTTGTCAGGATGGAGAATGTCCCAGACAGTCCAATGCCTACGTTCGAAGGCACTGGCTGGCTGAATGGTGTCAAGATCCTGACATGCAAGGACGACCCAACATTGCAGTGGCTGCAAGCGACCGTACCCAAACTGGACGGGCTGTGGGAGGGGCCAAGTTGGACGTGGTGGACAGGAATAATATTCCGTCCATGCCGAAGGCGAAAGTCCTTTTCCCAATAGTTGTTCAGGGAGAGCGGGCGCTTCAGCTGCTTAAAAAGCAGAACCCGGCCATACCGACGAGTGATTGGTCCGTGCTGAAGGTTGATGAACCTTTACCCAGTGGTGGGCAGCACGTGATCATTCAGATCAACAAGGAGGCCGAGGATCTGCTATACAAGCGCAATGGGAAGATGGCGTGGGGCTTAGGAGCGTGTACCTTCGCCTCAAAAACGTCATCCCAACGACCAGGATACACACACGCTGAGGTTAGGGGAGGTTGAGGCAGATCTCGGTCTCGAGAGCGTGACCGACGCCACCCAGAACCTCAGCCTCAACTGTCCATGCAGACGGGCCCCCCCGCGAGTTTGCTAACCTCTAATGAGTGTGCTGCAACTCAACCTCCATAAATCCAAAACGGCTTCGGCGGAGCTACTCCTTGCCCTGGAGGAAGTGTCCGCCTACGCGGCTTTGGTCCAAGAACCGTGGATAGCGTCGGGCAACACGGTGGCTGGACTGAAGTCGCCTAACTATGATTTATACGTCCCGACATTGGTAAGCAGATCGAGAACTGCCATCCTTGTAAAGAAGGGGCTAAAAGCTCATCTACTACCTAATTACAGCAATGACGATCTAACAGTGGTGGTGCTGGAGAGCCGTGAAGGATGTTTGCTGCTGGCATCCTGTTATATGGCCCACGACAAGCCGGCTCCACCTGACGAGCTGCGGAGGCTGGTGGACATGGTCTGCTCCTCCAAGAAGCATATTATTATCGGAACGGACGCCAACGCCCACCATAGCGTCTGGGGAAGTCCCGACATCAATGACAGGGGTGAGTCAGTTCTTGATTTTATCCTTAACCATAAGCTTAGACTAGCCAACAGGGGTGAGGTATCTACCTATGTAGGTCCCACCTCCAGTAATGTGCTGGACCTAACGATTTCAACTGAGTGTACCAATGTTGAAGAGTGGAGGGTCCTGGATAGACCCTCCTTCTCGGACCATAAGTACATTCAATTTACCATTCCTTTAACAGGGTACCTGCGGCTCAGCCGTTCAGAAATCCCCGTAACACGAACTGGGCGAAATTCTCTAGCCTTGTTTCCAAGTCTCTTGGTTCGCCGGGTAACATCAACTCGGTACATGACCTAGAAACTACTGTCAATGTCCTTTCAGCAGGACTACTTTCAGCGTTTCGCCAATCTTGTAGACTCTCAAGACCGACGAGAAGATCGAAGCCACCCTGGTGGAACCCAGATCTCTCATCGCTACGTGGGGAGCTTACTAGCATGTTTCAACTTGCTAAGAAGGCGGACAACGAATATGTCTGGGACGAGTATAGGTCTCTCCTGAAGTCGTACAAGAAGATGATCCGATCATCCAAAAGGTCTTCATGGAGAACCTTTTGCTCGGACCTGGATAACATCAAAGACACCTCCAGACTGAGGAAGCTGCTGTCCAAGCAGGCTTCCAGTCCCAGTCTGCTCAAGTCGGGCGATGGAGCGTGGACGGAGAGCAGTGCTGAAACTCTGGAAGCACTGCTCTCAACTCATTTCCCGGGATGTATTGGAATAGGGAACAGTGACTGGCAGCTCTTTCCTAGTCTCCCAGCTATGAGACCCCCTGCCGGTCTAATTACAGACAACAAAATAATTTGGGCTATCGACTCCTTTGCGAAGGTCAGGTCGCCCGGTCTCGATGGACTTTCGCCAGCAATGCTGCAAGCCAGCAAGCCCACGATTGTTCCGTGGCTATCGGGTATCTATTCGGCGTGCCTCGCATGGGGTCATATCCCCACTCTTTGGAGGACCTCGAAAGTCATTTTCCTGCCCAAGGCGGGCAAATGCAGTCATGTGGTCCCAAATGACTTTCGGCCTATCAGCCTAACCTCTTTCTTGCTAAAAACATTGAAAAGCTACTTGATTTGCACATCAGAAGCAACTCAATGCATCTGTTGTCCCCAAATCAGCATGCGTATACAAAGGGCAAGTCCATTGAGACTGCTCTCCATGCTCTAAAAGCCTCCATCGAAAAAACAGACCACTATAAAGAATATGCCTTGGGTGCATTTCTTGACATTTCAGGCGCCTTCAATAACGTCACCACTGATGCTATTATGAAGGGCCTTACCTCAATTAACACGGCACCAGCGATCCACAGATGGGTCAACCGCCTTCTTTGTGACAGGCGGGTGGTGGCTACGTGAGGCGATGCGGCCATTACAAAGGTAGTGCGAGGTGGCACTCCCCAGGGTGGGGTTCTCTCGCCTCTCCTTTGGAATTTGGTCGTAAATAGCCTACTTCTTAAATTTACTAGACGGGCCCCCAAGTTAATTGCCTATGCTGACGACATAAGCATTTTGATAACTGGGAAATGCCCAACCACCCTTAGTTCCGTAATGGAACTTACTTTGCGGGAAGTTAAAGCATGGGCCGAATCAGCCGGGCTCAGCATTAACGCGGATAAAACGGACCTTATCCTCTTCACGAAGAGGTATAAGGTACCTGCGTGGTCCCCCCCAAAAATAGGCTGCACTATGCTAAAGCCGAGCCTAGCAGTAAAATACCTAGGTGTGGTCCTCGACAGCAAACTGACATGGAAGCTCAATGTGTTAGAAAGGGTGAAGAAGGCCACCGGAGCCTTGTACATGGCGAAAAAGATGCTTAGCTGCACTTGGGGCCTCTCTCCTAATCTAATGCGGTGGATATACATCTCAGTTGTTCGCCCTATCCTCACCTACGGTGTTCTAGTGTGGTGGCAGGCCACTGAAAAAAGGACGTACCTATCCATCATGGAAAGGACACAGCGTCAAGCGCTACTGTGTATCACAGGCGCTCTCAGGTCGACGCCAACTAAAGCCCTCGAGGTAATAGCTGGTGTCGAACCATTAAACCTATACGCGCAATCCATAGCCGCAAAATCGTCCCTACGGATTGCCGCAACTGGCAATTTGGGTCTGCTAGGCTATGGTCACAGCGCCATTGGTAGGGAGACTAGTAGAGACTTGGACTATACTATCCCCTTACCAGTACTGACCATATTAACACTATATTCTTGGAACCGGAGTGCTGGCGGGAAGGGTTATGCATTCCCGAAGCCCTCAACCTCTTCACCGACGGTTCGAAGATGGATGATGGTGTCGGAGCGGCCGTATACTGCCCGGACCCGGTCTCCAAACAATCCTATAAACTCCCAGACCATTGCAGCATCTTCCAGGCGGAAGTTTTGCCATTGGAAAGGCTGCCGAATTGGCTCGGGGTTTACAGCGTGATCACACCTCTATTAACATCTTTGTTGACAGCCAGGCTGCAATAAGATCAATGCACTCTGATGTGGTCAAGTCCAAAGTTGTCCTGACAGCAGAAGAGCAATAGAGTCGCTGAACGCATCTGCGGTCGTGCGTATCTATTGGATCCCAAGCCACCAGGGCATCGATGGCAACGAGATCGCAGACACTCTCGCCAAAGAGGGAGTAGGGCTCGATGTCGGTAACATGTGCAATGTTCCGATACCCTTGCGAACTCTAGGCAATGAAATTGAGGTGCGCTCTAGACTTCAGTGGGACGCGAGCTGGCGTAATGCCAACTCGTGCAAAACTGCAAGGCTGATGTGTGCCTCTACTAACAAAAACTTAACCAATTCGTCATGCAGCTTTCAAGGAAAGACTGCAAGCTAATGCTAGGCATTTTAACTGGCCACTGTCTGTCAGCTGTCCATGCTGTAAAGCTGGGCATCACGAACAGTGATCAGTGCAGGAAATGCAACGAACCGGGGTTAAGGAAACACTTGAGCATCTTCTCTGTAGATGCCCAGCGTTATCCCGACTCCGGTTGAAATACCTTAATTCGCCGTGCCACAACGATCTTCGGGACGTCTCACGGCTATCTCCTAGGATGCTGCTGGCTTTTGCCAAAAATGCATCCATACTGCGCGATTTCTGAGACGTAGATAAGCTACCGGTACAGCTACGGACCTCCACTGGTCTATGCTTTGCCCCGCACAGGGGCAGCCGGTCCTACCTAACCTAACCTAACCTACTTAAACATAAAAGTTTGCGACAAAAAGAATGTTATTGATGTAAGCCAAACACATTGTATTCCGAAACTAGTTAAGGAGAGAGAGCACTGTGCAGTTTCAGCAACGCGGATCACATCCCGGAGATAGAGGAAATCGACAATGGTCTAATTCTCCTCAACAACTTCAACGGCAATTTGGTCTGGAATGGAACCGGAAATCATCTGGAAGGGTCATTTCTAATTCACCTAATCAACGATTCCATGCAAATCAAAGAGCGGCTATTCAACAATATGGAGCCAGTCATTATGCAACCAAAAGTGCCAATCTCACAAATAACAGCCGAAGAAACTGAACGTTTAAGGATTTTATCCCTAGAGGCACTGGAGGCGCTTCATCTCAATAACACCAACAAGCTGCAATACATACAGACGCATTCCATGGTCAACAGCATTACAATGTTAACGCTCTTCGGTGTCATCCTGATAACAGCGTTAGGACTTCACGCTTGCAGTCGGAAGAAGAACACCATTACCCTTCAACTTGGACCAACACCAGCTCCATCAGAAACATTGAAGCCACCACTCCGCAAGCAAGAAGATTTACAGAAAAATCCACTGCCTCAATTCAACAACATCCCATACTTTTGAGAAATAAAAATTGCTTGAGGACAAGCACGAATTAGAGGGGGAAGAGTTAACAGACAAAACATTTCGAAACCCAAACAACAAATCCCACAAGTCCAAAATGCAGACTCAGCGTCTGACCAACTTCCTGCACGCGCCGAGTGCACCTGCAAACATTCCAAGAAGACCCAAGCCAAGTTGCCCAATACATCCGCCACATGCCGGTGCAAGCAATTCCAAGAATAAGAAGCATTGCACCCAATTCACCAACCAAAGCAGCGCTGTCAACGCCGCTGCTGAAACTCGCAGCTTTATATAGGGCTAGCTTTAGAATTAGTCTTTAGTCTCTAATTTGATTTCAATAAAGAACGGTTCCAATCGGAATCTTAATCAAATATATTTTTGTTATTATTTTTAAATAAATAATTAACTTATATAATAAATAAAAAATACAAGAACAAAATATTATTGAATATTTCACTTATTTTTGATTCTTATATGACGAAAATGATTCGTTTATTGCTCGAAATATTACTTGCAAACGAGCGAATTTCTATTAAAATATGACTCGAAAAAGACTCGCTTCTTGCGAGGAAAATTAAAGATCAGTAGATAAGCGAGTATCAAGCATCAAGCTTCGACATACCTGCAGAATATGCTTTGGCTGCGTGATGAACTTGTAGTTGGTACGTAGTTTTTGGTACAAGAATTCAATATCAGTAGCAAGTCTACGCACGACTAAGTTCTAATCAGAGAGAGCGAGTTGCTCCTCCTACTCTCGCTTTTATCTAGGTCAAGGTCTTGGCTCTGCTAACTTGCTTTGTTTTCTTTTGCCTAAATTTGCGCATGCGCTGTTAACTCACTTGGCTCTGTTTGCGTTGCACTTGCGCTGTTAACTCGCTTGGCCCTTTTGTTAACTCGCTTGGCCCTTTTTGCTTCGCACATGCGCTGTTAACTCGGCACAGCTGGATGAGTGACCGTATGTGAGAGAAAAGAAAGCGCTGGTATATGTTTTTATGTTATCGTTTTATTTGGGGCGCAGTATGGTGCGTCACAAGGTTTGTAAGTCAATTAGTTTCAAACTTGTTTTCATTACTTTAGTTAAATTATTCTATTTACCTTTCTGTTATAGGAATATAGTATTACCCGTCCTCTTGAGCACTATGTTTAGATGCTCCTGTGCTTATAGCATCTTCACCTAGAAAATTTTCTTCTATTTTAACTCGTGTAACGAATCACTAGTGTAGTATTCGTCTGGTGCTGGTGTTGGGTTTATTAGCGTGGCGTACGCGCTGGCTTCTCCGGGCTTTGCTCAGGTAGCATGGGGTTAAATAAAAGGCCAACTAATAGGACGCACCACTTATAACAATAATACATTTAAAATTCGCGTACATATGGGAAGACAGAGAAGAAGGAGTGTAATGGGAAGGTTACAATAAACTATAGTGAAAGAGACGAGAAAGGGAAGGAGAGGAAGGTAGGTTAACAAAGAAGACGGAGCCACTCTCTAACGCAACACAGCTGTTATTGTGTGCAGACGCCCACCCTACCATGATCCTGCATTCATTGCCAAAAACTAATAGTTGGCAGGATCCCTAAAAGACAGTGGTTCGGCTAACCTACTCCTGCTTGGTTAGGCATGGTTCCAAATAAAAGTAAACAATTAAGCGGACATACTTAATTTATTAACATATAAGAAAAGTGATTTGAATTTTAACATTACAACCGAAATGACAAGAAAAATAAATAAATAAATAAATTAACGCACAAACATAGTAAGTGTGTATGAGGCAGAAATTATTTAAATAAGGCCAAAAAGGAAAAAAAAAAAAATAAATAAATACTAAAAAAATAATTAACCTATAAATATAAAATATGTTCTAGCATAATTATAATATAAATAATTATTTTGTAAGTATTAAATGGAAATAAAATAAAGTGAAACTAAAATGATAGTAAAAATTAACTAACTTTGGTTCATTTAGAATGCATTGCTAGCATTTAGAATATAGGCAAACATTACATGGAAATTAAATGTGGATCAGCTGATGGCTGTCACTCAAATAAATGATTTGCTATTGCCAGTCTCGCAAGGTCATTGACCGCTGGGACTGCAAACAGCTGTAGCAGCGCTATGGTCAGAGGGACCACAAGCAAACGAAAGCTTTAGCTCTAGCTCATAAGAAATCAATTAGTTAGAATGAATCAGACTTACATACAGTCGCGACTCCCACGCAGAAAGATCTTTCCTTGTGTTGGTGCCTGTCTGTGGTGTAGCTGTGGAGAGATAATAATTTCCGAGCTTTTGCGCATGCATGCAAGCTACTTGCTATGTAAGACGATCAAACAAACATACATACATACACACGTATGTAGGTATGGTTGTATCTGCTTGGCGGCAATACAAAATCATTAAATTTAATAAGTAAATACAATTATGCAATGAAATCTTGCCTATTTCTGTTGCCTTATATGCACTCTTAAGTGTTTGCCATTGTGGTCTTGTACAATTAAATAGTGGTATTTGTACTAGGCGGGCCAAAAGAAAAGTGATTGTTTTCAATTTTCTCGCCACATCATAATACACTTACTGCACTTACAACATTCACTTAAAAATGCACACTAAACAATCTAAACTAACAATAGTACAACGAACAATAAGATAACAAGAAAAATAAGCTAACAATAATACAGCCAAAAAAAAAATTAGCTGCTATTCAGCTGTTCGCCTTCCTACTGGGTGACACTGATATTCGCCTGGAGAACACCACATAGCAATCTGTAGAGGGAGATTGCAAAGCCGTCGGCCGCAGATGTTTTCCTTCATCCGAAACTCAGTCTGCTTGGTTCTGCTCAATGAGAGTCTGCAACCAACAGCAGATCATCTGCTCGTGGCGTACCAACAGCTGATGTGGCCAGCAAAGCTGTGACAGCGAGCTTTGGGTGGATGGCCGTTAATCCCTCCTTTGTGTGTGGTGAATTTTCAGTATAACGAATTTAAAATTCGACCACATTCAAATTTGATATTGGTTTATTATAAATTATTACGTAGTTTTATATAACTTGATATGGCGTTCATATGAATTATCACGGCGTTTATATTAATTGTGTTATTATAATTTATGGCGGAGTTATATAAATTAATACTGGGTTTATATAAAATATGACTGGGTCAATAGTCAGTTTAATACCAGGTTTTATATAAAATATGACTAAGTGCCGAATCTAAAAATAAATAGACAAAACTAAACTTAGAACAACGAAAAACTAAACATACGTTCAACAAATATTTACCCTAATCTGGAAAACGGCACTTGGTATGGGAGGACAAACTCCTGCAGTGGATAACATTTGCCGTCAACCCAACACATGCAATAGGTGTTGGGTTGACGGCAAAGGTGCACTTTGCGAGAACAAATACCATTAATGTATCAGTATAACAATTATACATTGCAGTATCAGTGTATACTTACAAGTAAGATATCTGCATCAGGCTTCGCCAACCTCTTCACTGAGATATATACTTTTTAAAACACATGCACTTTAACACATTTTTTCAGGTTCGGCACATAACCTGCCAACCATTTTCTTGCAAAAAACCAACAACAAAAACCTTTTTCGGAACTTTGACAAATAATCCTACTCAAAAAGGTAATCGTTGTCTATTTTGGTGTGGACTTAACACGATCAGCTGATTTACTAGCTCACGCTTGTAAGTATCGTGGTCCACCAATAGATGGCGCTATTTGTGGAGCTTTCAGACTCATTGCTAAATAAAGCTCCGCTTCTCAGAACAACACATGACAAGACATTTAGTACCATTTTCTCCGACACAACTAATTTTATACAAATAAACAAATTAAATAATAGAAATTAAATATGACAGTACACATATAAATAAATAATATAATAAATAATAGATAGAAATATGAATGTGTGCAGAAAAGAAGAAAAAAATGTTGCATACTTTTAAGCTTAGTCAATTTCAGCTACGACAAGCGGCCCATTACACTCGTGAGAGTGCATCTGCAACGTTTTTATCTTTTCCGGGTAAATATTTAATTTGATAATCATATTCTTTAATCGGATCTTCCATCTTTGCAACTTCATGATAGGCTCTTTTATATTACTAAGCCAAATTAAGGGTTTATGATCACTTAGGATCTGGAATTTTCTTCCGAGTAGATAAAAGCGGAAATATTTGCTTGCCCACACAATAGCTAATAGTTATTTTTCTATAGCTGAATAATTTGATTCATGTTCATTTACTGTTCGATTTGCATAGCAGATTGGTTTATCTTCTTGTGATAGAACGGCGCCTATAGCGAAATTGCTAGCAAAAAGGTTTCTCAAAATTCGGGTAAATCAATATTGGATCGGATGTGATTATGACTTTGAACTTTACAAAGGCGGACACATATATTGGGTCATTTTATAGGATTTATCGTTGCATTTTTCTTCAGTCTAAGTGTCATTGGATTTGCAATGTTTGCAAAGTTGGGAATGAATTTGCAGTAAAATCCGCATAAACCTAGAAATTTTTTTGTATATTTTTTATTTATAATCTATCTATCTAAAGATAATAATTAAATTCTATGACGAAGAGAATGACAGAAAATTTTGCATGTAGGGATATTTACAAGAAATTGTGTTTACTAACATTCATGGGTGGCCTAAAGGAGTGGTCAAGGGGGTGGTGATTTTTCAGCCGTCGGCAATGTTGGCTATTGTCAAGCAGGTTGACGGCCAGCGGGTTGCAGTGTTGATCCAGTCTCCAGACAATATACTTCTTATATAGAAAGGTGCTTTCGCTAGTCTTCGTAAAGTAACACTTTTCACTTCTTCGGTTACACTTGGAATCTCAAGGTCCTTGTGGATGACTTGGTTTCTTACATAGAAAGGTGCTTTCGCTAGTCTTCGTAAAGTAACACTTTGGAAACGTTGCAGTACTTCGATGTTAGAAGTAGAGGCTGTGCCCCAAAGCTAAATCCCGTACATCCATATAAGCTTTAGTATCACTTTGTACAGCAGGACATTGTTTCTAAGGCTCAGTTGAGATCAGTAGGCCAGCAGCCACTTCATTTGACGAAGTTTCAGACTCAGTTGTTTTCTTTTGTTTTTGATGTGTTCTGCCCAGGTTAGTCTTCTGTCAAGTGTTAGGCCGAGATATTTGACTTTTTAACTACAGGCAGTGTGGTACCATTCAGTTGAACTTGTGGGCAGCTTTAGGGGTTGCGAATGTTACATGCGCCGATTTGCTTTCGTTGACGACGACATTCCATCTTAGCAGCCACGGTTCCAGTTTTGTGAGTTGTGGTTGCAGGATTGCTGATGCTTATACCTTGTTCGTTGAAGTGGCTAAAAATACTGTGTCGTCGGCGTATGTCGCAATAACGAGATCATCTCTTTCAAGCACTGGAATGTCTGCAGTGAAAATGGTATACAAAATAGGTCCTAACACGCTTCACTGGGGTACACCTGCTTTTATTTCAAAGATTTCGGACTCAGCCCACTCGCATCTAACAAAGAATAGGCGCCTATACAGGTAAGATTTCAGCAGCAGGAAGAATGGAGCTGGTAGCATGGACTTGAGTTTGTAAAGCAAGCCTAAATGCCAGACACGATCGAACACCTGTTTTACGTCTAGAAACGCTGCGGAACAGTACTTCCTGTCTTCGAGTGAACTTAAAATCGTTTGTGAGACTCTGTGATATTGATCTGGGGTTCCATGTTGACTCCTAAAACCAAATTGGTGCTCTGGTTAGCGTCTTCCAGCACCGGCAAAAGCATGGCCAAAAATATTCTTTCGAATATATTTCTCCGCACACTTACAGTGTGAGGGGAAGTGATGGAGCCTAGTGATGCCATTATAGATCACCGTAAAAAACGCAATTGCACATGGAGGTAGACATTTTATAGTTGCTGCATCGATAGCATCGTAACTGGGACTTTTGGTTGTTTTTAAGTTGGACACTATGGCTTTATTGGCTGAATTGTTCGAATCGGCAGATCCATTTGACAGGCCGACTCTATGAATGATTTTGTATTAATGACATCCGTGGCAGAGCATAAGTTAAACGACGTGAAAGTTTTCTGCAGATGTATAGCAATAGTCTCTACTTTTTCCTCGTTGGAGCGATACCAAGAGCCGGTTGAACTTATAATAGCTGGAATCCATTTGATAGGTCTCTTGAGGTATTTGGTGTTGTTCCAGAGATTGTGCTCCAACCCATTAGGCTCAGCGTGTCGAAGATATTCTGCTAGAGCTTCATTTCGCAGTTCATAAATGAGGGTTTTCAAGTCTTTGCTTGCACAGTTAAGAGCAGCCTTGTCTCGTGAATTTTAAATTAGCTGCCAGACTCTTGTAGACGACGTTTTATTCTTAGTTGCTCTGTGATTTTTTCAGAGTGCAGGTGTCTGTCTCCTCTCGGTCTCTGTGGGTGCGCTGAGCTAATGTGATGCGGATCAGTGCAGAGGTTTGCTGCATCATGGATGCTGCGCGTGAATATTGCCACAGCTTCTTCAATGTCAACACCCGAATTCAGTATAAGATTGGGATTCGGCCTCTCCTCTAGAGTTTCTTTTGAAAATTTCAACGTTCGAGCTATTTCTTAGCAGCCTAGTTGTTCGATTCTGTTTCAGTATGGGTACGTTCATTAGGTCTGGATCGTTCTCAATATGTATTAGATTTCTGTTTACCCCTCAAGTCACTGCAAAATTTAGAACATCAGGTACTTTGTTTGGGTCTGTTGGCCAGAAGTGCATTGCCTTTTGGATTACATAATCTAGATCCCCACCATGTGTGGTTTGCATTAAAAACCTGCGTCCAAATTGTGTGAAAATTTGGGTAAACATATCTGTCATTATGTTGTGCCTTGGTGGTGCGTAAGCTGCTGCCAGACTTCCAGTTGGAGTATCGATCGACATTACGGCTGCTTGAAACCAATGCTCAACTTCAGGCCTACTCTTACATAGGCCGTTAGCATTCCAGAGTACCAGCTTAAGACCTATTAGCATAGAGAAGCTAGAATCGCGCTCATCAGTTGCGTCATCTGTGCAAATTGTGCTTGCATGAGTTGCATCAATGACTGGATCTGGGCAACTAATGATTGATCTGACTTACTAGGCGCGTGCTTTGATTTGTTAGCATGCCCACTTGCTATATTAGCGTAGCTGTAGGTTTCATTATTGGTTTGTGGGTTGGTGTTCGTATATAGTTTGTCATGCCTGAAAGAGCAGGCCGAGCATCGTAATTATGTACTGTTTGCCTAGGTTTTCCCTGTTCCCGCATTTGTACAGCAGCTTTGTAAATCCTGCAACCTCTGTAGGAGGCGGTATGGCTGTCTCCGCATTGGGCGCATTTATCTGGATCTTCGCGAGGTTTGGTGAAGTCAGAGGTTTTGTAGTTGCTATCACATTTGACGCAACGATACGACTTGCGGCAATAGCTTTAAGTGTGGCCAAACTCTTGACACCTGTGGCATTATATGATGTCATTGCCTTGGTGGCCTTGGTGTTGTGTTTGTGTGCTGTGATGGAGGTTTCTTTTGACTGCTCTACAAGCTCTTTCTTGCTTGAGCTGATAAGTGTGAAACTCCACATTCTTTTTAGCGTAAGCATTCTGACTATGCTTCTATAGTTTGCTTCTCTGTTAGCCATTATTCGGACTCGACCGTCCCGACCAGCTTTGTAGATATAGCCATCGCTACTAACAAGATCGGTTATGCATTTTGCACTTCAATTATGTTAACAACAACTGGTATAAATATTGGCGGCGGCTTGGGTATAGGCGGAACGAATGGCGTTTGATTTGATGGTGAGGCAGCTTGGTTCGGGTCGATGTCCTGAGTAGCCAGCATAGCAAAGCTGTTGGATGAATTTATCTGAGAAGAGACCATCTTACCGTCCAGTGATAGCTTGGCTTTTGAGGGAGTAGGTTCAGATTATACATCGTCACTGTCCGTTATCGAGATCGTTGATGAGCGGCTTCTATTGTGTCTGGCTAGTTTTCTTCTTTCGTTAATCGATGGGCTTCTTTCTTTACGTTTGGGTGAAACTACTTGCCATAACACTGGGCTAGTGTCTCTGCCGCACGCCACGCCTTCGTCACACATCTCACCCGGTGGTGACACCAAAAGGTGCTTTTAAGAAAAGCCACTTGTTTTGCGCATGCGCACCAGAACAGTTATTTACTTGTTTGCGCAGGATCGATCGAGCGATTTTATTAACCAAAAGCAGCAGTGCACCGCTGATAAGAAATGTTGTTGTATTCGAAAAGACTTTGAACAAAAGACAATGCTTGAGTAGGCACTCAGCAAGAGGTTGATCGCGAAAACCTAGAAATGATTTGATTTCTTTTGACGTTTTTGGTATTGGGTATCAACAATAGCTTTGATTTTGTTTGGGTTTGGTTTTATGCCTTCCGTGGTAATTATATGCATAAGGAATTCTGTTTCCTTTTCATAAACTCACATTTTTATACCAGCTACCCATAAAGTAGAAGGGCATTATAACTTTGTGCCGGCAGGAAATGTATGTAACAGGTAGAAGGAGGCATCTCCGACCCTATTAAGTATATACATATATTCTTGATCAGCGTCAACAGCCGAGACGATCTAGCTATGTCCGTCTGTCCGTATGAACACCTAGATCTCAGAGATTATAAGAGATAGAGCTATAATTTTCGACAGCATTTGTTATTTTTGCACGCAGATCAAGTTGGTTTCAAATTTTGCCACGCTGCTTTGCTGACAATCTGGTATATTGTGCCGTCTATGGTATATTTTGAATGCGGTACTATATCGATATACCACATATACCATTTGGTATATTTTAGTATTTTTGTAGTATATTTGGTATATTTTAGAATAATAACGCAAAATATATTGCTTTTACTCAAAATGGTAGCGAGTATCTTACAGTCGAGTACACTGACTGTAACTTTCTTACATGTTACAGCATCGTTGTAAACAACGAAAACGGACTTTAAGCACTTCAATTGTCCGGTAGATAATGTAAAAGGCTTCCACATGTCTTAAATTAAATCTATGCTGACACGTCTTGATCTCTACGTTCCTGTTAAGACGAAACTCTCTGCCAAAACACAACATCCGCTATTAGTTTGGACAAAAATTTCATTAGGTTGGAATGGTTCCATACGATGATCTCCATATTATAGTTGCAAACTTATAGAAAAATAAGATTTTAACGTAACTTTAACCAATTTAGACATTCTACTTACAACCATAGCGTTCATTCTGTAATATTCCTTTATTTAAAAAAAGGCATTGTTTACAGGGTTAAAACTCTTATAATAGTTTAATCCACTCAGGCTATTCAGACTATTCTTGGCAGTTGGTATTTGCTAAAGAAGTAATTGCAAGATTTCTGCTTTTGCTGGCTAGACGTCTGGAGGGAAATCATAATCTGACCTAGAGGCCTGTTCAGCAACAGAGTAAATATGTATAGAATTTTTCCGAATGTGATTCGTCCAATGTAATGATCCTTGAACTGAAAGCTGATAACAGAAGCAAGGTATCGCGATACAGAATGGAACGAAATTTTTCGCGTTGCTGACTTCTGATTAAAGCACAAATCAGCTGTTTCAGCTATAGCAAAATGATGAGAAATTAAAATTTCGATAATAAAACAATGACCGAGCAGTTGTGAGTCGGAGCACCCAAAAACTAAAATGAAAAGTGAAAACCAGAGCACGCCTGTTTTTGAATTACTCTTCAAAAATAATTAAATTAGCCTGCTATCACAGAGTTAGAAGTCGTTACTAGGGCCAAGTTCACGCTCATCTAGCGCTGAGCCCCTTGAGATGTTCGGCTCGGCCGTGGAGAGTTTTGGGAGAGAGAGACTGGAAGTACTGCACAGTGGTTGCGCCCGTAGGCCATAAATCGAAAAATCGACTTAAAAATAATTGGTCAAAATGTAAAGAATTTGTCTCTAAATTGTCCACATTTTGTCATTGCAAGCTAGTTTTTCCGGAAATCTAACGGGATATTCTAAAAATAGAATGCAAAGTGTGAACACGTCTTCAATTTTGCTGCTGCAGGTGCGTTTAGTGAGCTTTTTGTCAAAACAAAAGTGAAGTTCAAAGTAATCGGACGTTCGCAAAAATTCACCAAATTTAATTATTTAAAATGCATTTCAACATTGAAGGTATTAACTTTAATAAATTGGTTTTATGAAATTTATCTGACTAATTAAATTTTCTTTGTGTATTTTAGATCGATTATCTAGCTTTTGCCAAGGGAAAATTTTTCCTTATTGTGCTTTTGTTTTGTCCTCGTCGCTCGTGTTTGTAATGTTTTTTGAAATATTTTTATTTATTTATTTCATGAAATTCACTTTTTAGGAGATTCCCGTAAGTATGTATTTACACGTCTATATATTTTCAATCTTTTTGTGCAGAAGGTGACACCAACGTATGTTTGTATGATTGGTACTACTTCCCACTCTCAGTGCGCAAAAGTGTTAATCCATGGTGCAGATGTGATTAATTTTGCTCTTATTTCAATTTGAGAATTATCGGAAGAAGCTGCAGAGTCGCGAAACAAAGACATAAAACTATATAGAAAGAACACAAGAAAATATCATATATCGAATTGCCACAAATACGGATTTCATTAATAGACTACTTTTGTCTTCTGATCCTTTTATTACAGGACTAAGGAAATAACCTTTGCAAATTTAAATCCAATTTAATGAAATCAACGTTGATTTCTTAGAAGAATTTGATTAACTGTTATGTTTTTCTTTTGTTTTTTTTATTTAATTGATGTTTTTATTTTATTTTATTTTATTTGTTATGGCTCCTAATTTGTTTACAAAAGTGTCTTATTATTAAAGTATTTGAATTTTACTTATTTGTGTTTACAATTTTACTATGACAGCTGTATGTAGTTTTCCGATTTGAACTATATTTGGCAAACATATATAAAACTGGTTCCAGAGTACAATCTGTAAGTTTGGTATACATATCTTGAAAACATACTTATTTCTATCCTATCGTTCCTATGGCCTATTTTTATACCCGCTACCCATAAGGTAGAAGGGTATTATAACTTTGTGCCGGCAGGAAATGTAAGTAACAGGTAGAAGGAGGCATCACCGACCCTATAAAGTATATATATTCTTGATCAGCGTCAACAGCCGAGACGATCTAGCCATGTCCGTCTGTGTGTCTGTGTGTCTGTCCGTCTGTCCGTATGAAACACTGGATCTCAGAGACTATAAGAGATAGAGCTATAATTTTTTCGACAGCATTTGTTATGTTTGCACGCAGATCAAGTTTGTTCCAAATTTTTGCCACGCCCACTTCCGCCCCCGCAAATCATTTGTGTTTACTTATTTGTGTTTACAATTTTACTATGACAGTAGCTATGACAATAGCTTTGAGTGTGGCCAAACTCTTGACACCTGTGGCATTATATGATGTCATTGCACTTCTTTGGGAGTTCAATGCTGACAATTGCGTTGCACAGTCTTTTGACATCGAATATAGATTTGTTGTTGGTGGCTAGATCCAAATCGATGAAGAACATACATAGCAATCGGGGCCTTGGTGATGTGATTCTTGGCGTTGGTTATGTGGCGGACAGAGTGGCCAATTTTACTCAGTGCGTGTTTGATGTGATGTGTTTGTGTGCTGTGATGGAGGTTTCTTTTGACTGCTCTACAAGCTCTTTCTTGCTTGAGCTGATAAGTGTGAAACTCCACATTCTTTTAGCGTAAGCATTCTGACTATGCTTCTATAGTTTGCTTCTCTGTTAGCC
The DNA here is from genome assembly GCF_023558435.1 of Drosophila sulfurigaster albostrigata. Classification (NCBI taxonomy): domain Eukaryota; kingdom Metazoa; phylum Arthropoda; class Insecta; order Diptera; family Drosophilidae; genus Drosophila; species Drosophila sulfurigaster. The sequence continues at coordinate 3,798 of NW_026909724.1, read as the reverse complement.
ATTATTCGACTCGACCGTCCCGACCAGCTTTGTAGATATAGCCATCGCTACTAACAAGATCGGTTATGCATTTTGCACTTCAATTATGTTGGCAACAACTGGTATAAATATTGGCGGCGGCTTGGGTATAGGCGGAACGAATGGCGTTTGATTTGATGGTGAGGCAGCTTGGTTCGGGTCGATGTCCTGAGTAGCCAGCATAGCAAAGCTGTTGGATGAATTTATCTGAGAAGAGACCATCTTACCGTCCAGTGATAGCTTGGCTTTTGAGAGAGTAGGTTCAGATTATACATCGTCACTGTCCGTTATCGAGATCGTTGATGAGCGGCTTCTATTGTGTCTGGCTAGTTTTCTTCTTTCGTTAATCGATGGGCTTCTTTCTTTACGTTTGGGTGAAACTACTTGCCATAACACTGGGCTAGTGTCTCTGCCGCACGCCACGCCACAGTGGTTCCGCCAGTATGGGAGTTGCGGCCAAAAATACTTCTAGTTGTTATATTGCTACGAAATTTTGCCCAAAATTCTATAAAAATGTTTTAATTATAGAAAAAAAAAATTGGACATATCGCGCGACTATTTCCTGTAGCTACCATACAAAATATCGGACCAAATTTGGAACGTGTTTCTATTTTCAGTTTCTAACTTTTTTTTATGAAAGTAGTTTTACATTTAAATAATATTTTAAGAGGAAGAAGGCGTCCAAAATATTAATCGCCCACATATACTAATCACTTAGTTAATTAATTATTCATTTTACAAGTAAATTACAGTAAAATAAAAAAAATATAATAATAATACGAATCTAAAATACAAATTATAGGCAAAAGAAAATCAAATTTAAAAAATTAAATAATAGCAAGATATATTCAGTTGAAGTCATCAAGTAGTTGAAATGCTGATGCTGATAAGTCGGATTTTTTAGAATGTGGGAGCCTTCTTGGCAGTAATATACGGATCCGAACTCAGAAGTAATCTGTGCATCAAATCTATATTCGTATCAATCCGAGAAGTCTTTCGGGTGTGCTGCCTTCTAAACATTTTGATGTCTTTATTTTTCGACTCTGCAGCTTCTTCTCAGATAATTCACCAATCGGCACAAGTGCATAATTTATCACATCTGGAGCATGAATCAAAATTTTGTGTACGGATGGTGGAAGATAGTACCATGGATACAAATTAATAAGCTTTCTGGCAGTATCAAGTGCATATTCTCCATATTTTGGCGCATTGATTTTGTAACCTGATGCCAAACACTGCAGCAATATTGAACACCGGGCTATAACGTCTTCATCAATACCCGTTATTTCAGCTGCTACTTTCGATTTTAAAAACGCTCTTGCCGTATTTCCATCATTTGACGTGCCACTCTCCACCTCCTAGGCTTGTCTACAATGAGTCCCATTCGTTTGCGAAAATCATTCTGCACATTGATTTCCTTGTCAAAAGTACTTGTTTTCCTTCTGGAGTATTAACTCTCCAGCTCTTTAGATCGAGTCTATACGATACGTGCAAAAAGTATTCGAAAAAACGAATATAGGAGTGTAATGGAGATAAACCAAACTCATAGCGTCCTTCATGAACCTTCTTTTTCAAACAATTTTCCAAATCGTTCATCTCTGTCGGTTTCCGCCTCACATATGTAGTACTTTAGAGGATGACGTGTGACTAGGGCACTACAAATTTTCCCATCAACCATGGTCAACTCGCAAGCTGTGTTTAATTTTAATTTCTCTACCAGACACATTACATAGAGTGGTATCCAACGCTTCAATCTTAGTTTTGAAATACTTTTCTTTCGTCTTCAGATAATTGAGCTGTTTCTTTTGCAAACTGGAATCTTAATGGTCTGCAGTATCGTGTAGATGAAGGTCGTGGATTCTTCCAAATAATTTTTTCATTTTTTTGATCATTTTCCATGGTTTTAAGTTGCAATGGCACATATGATGTCACAAAAAGACTGGAATCGATCAATTCCTTATTGCAGACTTTCTGTTTGTATTCTGAATGTCCAGTGCTGCCGTCAAATCCCCATTTTCCAATTAAAATAAGGTTATCAGAGCAATCACTTCCAACGCTTTCAAGAACATCATGCTGAAGTTTTATAATCTGCTTCGCGGTGTGGTCAACTAAGCTCTGTAGATCGACTTCAGCTTTTGATTCACTTACAGTGATTTTGTCTGGATAGGTACATTTCTTAGCTTTTAACAATTGTTTGTAGCTTGGAGTCATAGGATGTCTTTTGAGTTGACATAGTTCTGAATAAGAAAATATTGATGCTTTGCTCAAGTTTGCCTCTATGAGAAGCGATAGGACTTCTTCGATGTTAGCTTTGCTACATATTGCATCTGATTGAATGTTGCACGATCGTAAATCACGAGCTGCAGATTCATTAATTATTGAAAGCTCAGCAATTCTTCGTCTTTTTGTTCTTTTTGATGACTCACTAAAATCCACTTTCGGACGTCCACGTTTAGTAGTTTTGATCAATTCTTGAGGCTTACTAGGGAGATGCGATTCATTAAAATTGTTTCCTTTTCGTTAAGCCAATTAGATTGGAACTTAAGAACTGATGCCTTTTTGCGGTAATATTGTGTCCAAAACAAATCAATTTTTTTGCAAATGTATCTAATACATTGCGTTAACACGCCCATCTCGGACACGTAGCCAATGTCTTCAATATTGCTGTTTACATGATCGATGACCTTCCGTAATTTTTCTGCATTGCTGCCGATTGCTGTACACCAATAATTGAATATGTACAATCGAGTGAAGCATACATTGATAGAAGTATCACCTACCAAAATTAAATTAATAAAAAAACGCTATTAAAATTAAAATGTAAAACTAATAAGAACACAAAACACAAAAAGACGAACACAAAGACACAGACTACAATGCAAAAACAGCTGCATCGACCTTGAAGAAAAAAAGAGACGATGTTAGTATATTGTTGATTATGTACACAGCTGCAAATATCTGCAGCTAGTTTTACCTTTTTTTATACCTTAATATATTAACAAATACACTGAATAAAAGTATTAAACGGGGATCTTGGGAATCACATAAAACTCTTTACGTAAACATAAAAAACGAATACAAAACATACTAAAATATATAAATGTGATAGAATTAATTTTATAATAACGACAACACACGTTAGCTTTTATTAATATTGAAACTTAAAAATAATACCTTTAATTTCAAAATCCATTTTAAATAATATAAATTGGGCAGCGCAATTAGTAGACTGAAACACTTTTAAAGTTCGCTTTGTTGTGAAATATTTGCGATAAAGCGCGCAGCTGGTGCTTTGCAAATGAACACGTAAGTTCACAGCTTCAATTCTATTTTTAGAAAGAACCGTTAGATTTCCAGAAAAATCTAGTTTGCAATGAAGAAGCTTGGACATTTTTAGTAACGATTTGTTTACTTTTCGTAAATTTTTGTTGTTATGACTTTTTTTATTTTTGGCCTATGGGCGGAACCACTGTGGCACGCCTTCGTCACACATCTCACCCGGTGGTGACACCAAAAGGTGCTTTTAAGAAAAGCCACTTGTTTTTGCGCATGCGCACCAGAACAGTTATTTACTTGTTTGCGCAGGATCGATCGAGCGATTTTATTAACCAAAAGCAGCAGTGCACCGCTGATAAGAAATGTTGTTGTATTCGAAAAGACTTTGAACAAAAGACAATGCTTGAGTAGGCACTCAGCAAGAGGTTGATCGCGAAAACCTAGAAATGATTTGATTTCTTTTGACGTTTTTGGTATTGGTATCAACAATAGCTTTGATTTTGT
>NW_026909723.1:50000-61295 GCF_023558435.1 Drosophila sulfurigaster albostrigata | reverse complement strand
CACCATTCCGGAACGGAGGCCGAGGTGGACCATGGCACAATACTTGTTCGAGCGAACAGTGGTATGACGCTACGTCCGTTGGATTATGCCTGAACGCCTCTAAGGTCGTATCCGTGCTGGACTGCAATGATAAATAAGGGGCAATTTGCATTGTATGACTTCTAAACCATTAAAAGTTTATTATTCATTTAATAGACGACGATGGATGTGATGCCAATGTTACATATAACATAGTAAATTGGGAGGATCTTCGATCACCTGGTGCCGCGCTAGTTATATATTAAAACATTATTTAATACAATGACAAAGCCTTGAATCAATTGTAAACGACTTTTATAACAGGCAAGGTGTTGTAAGTGGTTGAGCAGCTGCCATACTACGATCCACTGAAGCTTATCCTTTGCTTGACGATTCGATAAAATATATATGTTTAAGGCATACATAAAAAATATTATATGTATGATGTATATATGGAAACGTATATATGTTTATATATATAAATATGCAAAATTGTATGCATAATTATGTTATACAATTACGCATATAAGAAGAATATTTATATAATATATGAATATATTATATATACATATAAATAAATAATATATCAATGAGTACAAAATATACTTGTATATTTTAAATATGCATTTATTTAGTATGCGTTAATTATATATATTTATTTGGTAGCCAAAAGGACGCCATCATATAAGTGGCGAAAATTAAAAATATGAATAGTAATATCTATGTGTACAAAATACTTGCATATTTTAAATATGCATTTATTTATTATGCGTTGGTAATATATATTTATTTGGTAGCCAAACGGACGCCATCATATTAGTGGCGAAAATTTGTTTACAAAATACTTGCGTATTTTAAATATGCATTTATTTATTATGCGTTGGTAATATATATTTATTTGGTAGCAAAAGGACGCCATCATATTAGTGGCGAAAATTAAGAATATGCATAGTATATCTATGTGTACAAAATACTTGCATATTTTAAATATGCATTTATTTAGTATGCGTTAATTATATATATTTATTTGGTAGCCAAAAGGACGCCATCATATTAGTGGCGAAAATTAAAATATGCATAGTATATCTATGTGTACAAAATACTTGCATATTTTAAATATGCATTTATTTATTATGCGTTGGTAATATATATTTATTTGGTAGCCAAAAGGACACCATCATATTAGTGGCGAAAATTTGTTTACAAAATACTTGCGTATTTTAAATATGCATTTATTTATTATGCGTTGGTAATATATATTTATTTGGTAGCAAAATGACGCCATCATATTAGTGGCCAAAATTAAGAATATGCATAGTATATCTATGTGTACAAAATACTTGCATATTTTAAATATGCATTTATTTATTATGCGTTGGTAATATATATTTATTTGGTAGCCAAAAGGACGCCATCATATTAGTGGCGAAAATTTGTTTACAAAATACTTGCGTATTTTAAATATGCATTTATTTATTATGCGTTGGTAATATATATTTATTTGGTAGCAAAATGACGCCATCATATTAGTGGCGAAAATTAAGAATATGCATAGTATATCTATGTGTACAAAATACTTGCATATTTTAAATATGCATTTATTTAGTATGTGTTAGTTATACATATTTATTTGGTAGCAAAAGGACGGCATCATATTAGTGGCGAAAATTAAAAATATACATGATATATGATATATATATATATATATGTGTACAGAATACTTGCGTATTTTAAGTTTAATATGTTTGGTAGCAAAAGAACGCCATCATATTGGTGGCGCAAATTAAGACATGAAAAACTTATAAGTTCAATTTTGACAAAAATTTCAACATGTCAAAATAGAATAAAAAACTTTTTAAATAGCATTTAATACAGTTTATTAATATAATGAGATAAGATTTTGAATTTAACTTGAGAAAAATTTTTTTTGGACTTGGTGAATTTTTTATTAAACTGCAGCCATATGATATGAGGTTCTACCGAGATATGAGTTCAACATTGACAAAAAATTTCAACATGTGAAAATTGAATGAAAAACTTTTTAAATAGCATTTAATACAGTTTATTAATATACTAAGATAAGAATTCGAGCTAAACTTGAGAAAACATTTTTTGGACTTGGTGAATTTTTATTGAACTGCAGCCATATGATATGAGGCTCTACCGAGATATGAGTTCAACATTGACAAAAAATTTCAACATGTGAAAATTGAATGAAAAACTTTTTAAATAGCATTTAATACAGTTTATTAATATACTAAAATAAGAATTCGAGTTAAACTTGAGAAAACATTTTTTTGGACTTGGTGAATTTTTTATTGAACTGACATATGATTTCAACTTTGACAAAAATTTTAAACAAAGTTAAACAATTTACGATTGTACTTGTATTTAATACAAATTATTGATGATAATATAATGAAGTTTTGCTGTTGTATTATTAAATTAGTGCCACATAAAGATACATTAGGTGGTAGACCTTAGTAAAATGAGCTGGTTGTAGAAAACGTGTCACAAAACCTATATAGGGGTGGTGATGTCGAGCAGGCATGTCATATGAGAAAAATTTCACAAGTGAAATATATATGACTATGTATATGGAGTGAGTCTTGCCGGCATGTCATATATAAATAATATATGAAAATAATCATATAGAAGGCAATATGATTAAAAAAGTTAAAAATAATGAAGTTGTATTATTAAATTAGTGCAACAAAAGATTCGTTATATGGTAATACTAAATAAAATAAAAGCATTGTAGAAAACGTGTCACAAAACCTATATAGGGGTGGTGAGGTCGGGCAGGCATGTCATATGAGAAAAATTTCACAAGCGAAATATATATGACTATGTATATGGAGTGAGTCTTGCCGGCATGTCATATATAAATAATATATGAAAATAATCATATAGAAGGCAATATGATTAAAAAGTTAAAAATAATGATGTTTTACTGTTGTATTATTAAATTAGTGCAACATAAAGATACATTAGATGGTGGACCTTAGTAAAATGAGCTGGTTGTAGAAAACGTGTCACAAAACCTATATAGGGGTGGTGAGGTCGGGCAGCCATGTCATATGAGAAAAATTTCACAAGTGAAATATATGTGACTATGTATATAGAGTGAGTCTTGCCGGCATGTCATTTATAAATAATATATGAAAATAATCATATAGAAGGCAATATGATTAAAAAAGTTAAAAATAATGAAGTTTTACTGTTGTATTATTAAATTAGTGCAACAAAAGATACATTAGATGGTAGATTAGTAAAATGAGCATGGTTGTAGAAAACGTGTCACAAAACCTATATAGGGGTGGTGAGGTCGGGCAGGCATGTCATATGAGAAAAATTTCACAAGTGAAATATATATGACTATGTATATGGAGTGAGTCTTGCCGGCATGTCATATATAAATAATATATGAAAATAATCATATAGAAGGCAATATGATTAAAAAGTTAAAAATAATGAAGTTTTAATGTTGTATTATTAAATTAGTGCAACAAAAGATACGTTAGATGGTAATACTTGTAGAAGTTACGTTTGGCTGGGTGTGTGTGTATGTATTGAAAGAAAAAGATCGCCGAGCACGTCTGCTATCTACGAAATTTTATTTGCGACTGACATCGTTAAGTTATCGTTACAATCGGTTAGTATTACAATAATCGATATACGTACGCAATGAATCGAACACATAGAGTTTCAATACCCTTCCTCATTGCGAGCACGTTTACAAATACTATTTACTTCAAATTCATTTTATTAGTAAATTCTGTATGTTTGAGTTTCTGCAGATTCTTGGTTAAAATGTCGGCAATCATCAAATCTGTAGAAACGTATTTCAAAGTGACATGCCCTTCCTTAACGACGTCTCTTACGAAGTGGTGGCGAATATCAATATGCTTAGTCCTAGCATGATGGACTGGATTCTTCGCCAATTGCTGTACACTCAAGTTGTCTCCATACAAAAAGGTTGGAGTGCTTTCATCACCGCAGCCAATCTCTATAAATAGTCGCTTCAATGCAACTGCTTCCTTGCAAGCGGCTGACAAAGCCATGTATTCAGGGCTGCTGAGTGCCACGCTGTGCTGCTTCTCGGATTTCCATGAAATCGCTCCTCCGGCCAGATAGAACACGTATCCGGTATACGAACGTCTATCCGAGTGATCACCTCCCAGTCGGCGTCAACGTATCCAACAAGCGCCTGCTCGCACTTCTTATAATGAAGCTTTAACTCACTTGTTGATGCCAGGTATCTTAAAACGTGATTAACACCTGCCATGTGTTCGCTATGTGGATCCTGATTGCGTTGTGCCAACTTTGCTACAGAATGCAAAATGTCCGGCCTTGTAGTCAATGCTACCCACATCAGCTCACCGATGATTGATTGATACTCCTTGGCATCCACTCTACGACAGTCCTTACTATCGCAAGCTACCTGGTGCCCAGCCTGTAAAGGCGTTGCTGTAGACCTGCAGCTCTCTATTCTATGTCGCTTCAGCAACTCCTGAATATACTGCGTCTGACTTAGGGTGATTTCGCCTAATTCACCTTTTCTGCCGATCTCCATTCCAAGAAATTGATGCAATGGACCCTTGTCCACACACTCGAACGCCTCTGAGATCTTGGTCTTGATTGCTTTCAACTCATCTATATCCTGGCATGCAATAATCAAATCATCTACGTACACCAATATTAACGTTAGATGTTCTCCGTTATTCTTCTTGTATAGACATGGTTCGTTGTCACAAGAGATGAAACCAATTCCTGTTAAGACTCCATCCAGCTTGGAGTTCCACTCCCTTCCAGATTGTTTTAAGCCATATATGGCCTTCTTTAGACGTAAAACTTGCTTGGAATCGCATTGACCGGGGTATCCTTCAGGTCTTTTCATGTAAACTGTATCCGTTAAAGTGCTGTTGAGGTACGCCGTGCAAACATCCATCTGATGTAAATGCAACTTTAACTCTGCAGCCAGAGCTAAAACAATCCGCATACTCTCTAATCTACAAACAGGCGAGAATGTCTCGTTATAATTAACGCCATACTGCTGTGAGCAACCTTTTGCCACCAGCCTTGCTTTGTAGCGCTCTACTTCACCACTTGGTCCTCTTTTAACGGTATACACCCATTTACAGTTGATCGCTCGCTGCCCTTCTGGCAACTCCGCCACTTCCCAGGTTTCGTTTACCAACAGTGACTTGTGCTCTTTATCCATGGCCTCACGCCAAAGCAATGCATCAGCTCCTCAATGGCCTCCTCGTAGGTTTCGGGGATGGTGATCTCGCCAGCAGTCGCAGCTCAAGTAGATTAAACTGCTTACGAGGTCGCCCACGCATGCCCGTGCGAACTATCCTTGGCCGTCCAGGACCTACACGCACGTCTTCCTCTGCGCTGAGGAACTCATCGCTGCCATCACTATTTTTTATGCCGACGTTAGCTTCGTCGTCTGAGCCGTTGCTATTTTTTATGCCGACGTTAGCCTCGTCGTCTGAGCCGTTGCCGTTTTATGCCGACGTTAGCCTCGTCGTCTACACCATCGCCATCAGCGATCTGATCCTCTGTGGCCTTTCTCCAAAGCTACTGCAAAGAACCAAAAACTTTCAAATGTGAAATTGAAGGTTTTTTACCATTCCACGCTTCCATTGGCGTCATGTTCTTCAGTGCGCTAGTTGGTGAACGATTTCGCAAATACACCGCTGTGTATACTGCCTCTCCCACAGTGAAATCTTCATTCCAGATTGTACCAGCAAGCATCGTGACATCTCAACTAATGTCCGATTTGCCCTCTCCGCAACTCCGTTCTGCTGCGGTGTGTACGGCACCGTCAGTTGCCGTGCTATGCCATTCGCCTTCAAGTACTCGTCAAAAACTTTGTTTACATACTCGCGGCCGTTGTCGCTGCGAATGCATTTTATATTCTTGCCAGTTTGCCGTTCAACAAGTTGTTTGAATTCAACGAACTTCGTGAACACTTCGTCATTGCCTTTGATGAAGTACACAAACATGCGCCGTGACTTGTCATCGATGAACGTCAAGAAGTATCGATTGCCGCCTATCGATTGTGTATCGAATGGCCCGCAAACATCAGTGTGAACTAGTTCCAATAGTTCACTCGCCCTCTGTTCAGATGACTTAGGGAACTTCTGAGTATGTATTTTACTCAGCATGCATGTTTCACATGACCCATTGGATGTGAAGCTTGTTCCTTCCAGTCCACGCACCATGTGGTTTTTCTCTAGATCCTCCAAGCTACGATAATTGAGATGACCGTACCGCTTGTGCCATAAAGATCCATCATTTTTGCCAGCGCAAAAACGCTTGCTTGTTTTGCCTTCAAAAACGTATAAGCTGCCAACTTTCTTTACGAGCAAGATGCACTCTCCTTTCTGTATGATCTTCGCCTGATGTTCACCAAAATGTACTACATTGCCATTAGCCACAGTTTGACTAACCGACATGAAATTTCCCTTCATCTCTTTCACATACAATACGTTGTTCATAACAATCGTATATCGATCTGTCTTCAGCTTTACTTGACCTATTCCTTTTGCAATTAGGAAACCGTCACCAGCTAGACCTATCCTCTCAGGTGCTCTTCCAACTTTGTGAACATGCTCTTTTCGCAACACATATGGCTTGTTGCTCCGCTGTCTACGCACCACTTTGATCGTTCAAAAATGAGCGTCAGCTGCACATAGCAAACTACAATTTTTATTGTCTTCTTTGCTCGTGCTTTCCTTCGTCTTTTGCACGCATTCGCTTCGACATTCTGCTTTCTTGTGACCACGCTTGCCACGCTTAAGCAAACTACGTTTTTCGTCGAATTCCTCTTTATACCGTTGTTCTTATTTGTAACGGTGAATGCCTTTTCGTTGTTGCTTTGCGGTTCTGCCTGCGCTTTGCGCTCTACTTCTTCCTTCACTTTTATGCATAGAATTTCATAGCTTGGCAATTCGTCGCGCGTTTCGATCGCCACCACGAAATTCTCATAATTTCTTGGAAGACTGGAAAGCAGAATGATTGCTCGTAGCTCGTCACCAATCTGTATCCCAACTCCTGCAAGTTGATCAAGCACTTCTCCAAATGTCTGCAAGTATCCATTGACATCTCCACATTCTGACATCTTAAGTCCCAACAACTTCTTGTACAGTGCGACCTTCCGTACTGGTCCACTAGGCAGATGCACTTCTTTAAGTTTTGTCCAAGCAGCAAACGACGTTGTACAGTTCTTTATATAGCTCAACTGTGATGTTTTCACACTTAGTGTGATCATGGCCAAGGCCTTACTGTCTTTGCCATGCCAATCAAATCCTTCGCTAGCATCCTCGAGCTTCAGAGCACCCGATGCCAGCTGCCACAATTCCGCATGTACCAAAACACACCGCATGTGAATGCACCAAGAATCGTAATTCTTTTCTTCGAGTTTCTCAATTTGGTATAGGGAATTCATTTTTAATCGTATTAAAAATTTACTTTCGGTCGCGTCCCTTGTTCGTTAACAAGTCCAACTTTTCGTATACATACACAAAAGCACCGCGCGCCTGGGCCCATAACCTGTAGAAGTTACGTTTGGCTGGGTGTGTATGTATTGAAAGAAAAAAGATCGCCGAGCACGTCTGCTATCTACGAAATTTTATTTGCGACTGACATCGTTAAGTTATCGTTACAATCGGTTAGTATTACAATAATCGATATACGTACGCAATGAATCGAACACATAGAGTTTCAATAATACTAAATAAAATAAAAGCATTGCAGAAAACGTGTCACAAAACCTCTATAGGGGTGGTGAGGTCGGGCAGGCATGTCATATGAGAAAAAATTTCACAAGTGAAATATATATGACTATGTATATGGAGTGAGTCTTGCCGGCATAAGTCATATATAAATAATATATGAATATAATCATATAGAAGGCAATATGATTAAAAAAGTTAAAAATAATGAAGTTTTACTGTTGTATTATTAAATTAGTGCAACATAAATTTACATTAGATGGTAGACCTTAGTAAAATGAGCTGGTTGTAGAAAACGTGCCACAAAACCTATGTATATAGGGGTGGTGATGTCGAGCAGGCATGTCATATGAGAAAAATTTCACAAGTGAAATATATATGACAATGTATATGGAGTGAGATCTTGCCGGCATAAGTCATATATAAATAATATATGAAAATAATCATATAGAAGGCAATATGATTAAAAAAGTTAAAAATAATGAAGTTTTACTGTTGTATTATTAAATTAGTGCAACAAAAAGATACGTTAGATGGTAATACTAAATAAAATAAAAGCATTGCAGAAAACGTGTCACAAAACCTTTATAGGGGTGGTGATGTCGAGCAGGCATGTCATATATGAGAAATATTTCACAAGTAGAAATATATATGACTATGTATATGGAGTGAGTCTTGCCGGCATGTCATATATAAATAATATATGAAAATAATCATATAGAAGGCAATATGATTATACAAGTTAAAAATAATGAAGTTTTGCTGTTGTATTATTAAATTAGTGCAACAAAAGATACGTTGGATGGCAATACTAAATAAAATAAAAGCATTGTAGAAAACGTGTCACAAAACCTATACACATTTTTTTTTTTTTTTTTTCGTCAATAATTATTTATTTAAAATCTGTCTGTACGGACAATAATTAAATTTTTGAGGCAGCCTTGTCGATTAAATTCTCACAAGAGATGGTTGGTAGGGTTCTGGAGGGCTAATCATCATCCTCCATGGGCAGGTCGAGGGGTGTTTTCTTTTAAGTCTTCTGACGGTTTGGCTGTTGTCCAAGATGTTGATGGCCAATGTGTTTGGGTGGTTATGGAGCCTGTTGATGTAATTTGTGCTCACTTTTCGAATTTCATCTTTTACCCAGGGAGCCCTGAGTACCTCGTGGATGGTGCTGTTGTCATGGTAAGGATGAGCGTTCGAGACCATTCTCAGAGCCTTGTTCTGCAGCCTTTGGATGTTCCTGCAGTTTGATTTGCAGGCAGTGCCCCACAGCTGGATGCCATAAGTCCAGATTGGCTCAATGATGGTTTTGTAGACGAGCAGTTTAAGTTTGCTTTTAAGCTTCGAGCGTCTTCAATGAGCCATTGGAATTGCTTCAAGCCTCTCTTCAGCCTGCTTTCTCTTCCTTAGGATGTGTGTGCGCCATGTTAACCGCCTGTCGAGCGTCATACCCAGGTATTTGGGCGTGGGATTTTCTGGAATATTATCCCCATTAAGACTGACAGGCGGGCAATTGCCGTTGCGGAGTGCAAATGTGGTTTGCGTGGACTTTTCAGGGTTTTACCGAGATGTTCCACCTCCTTAGCCAGGGCTCGATGGTGTTTAGCTGATTTTGTATAATTTCCGACGCATCCTGTGGGGTTCGTGCTGTGGCAAGGAAGGCTGTGTCATCGGTGTATGTGGCAACCAATAGGTTCTCGTTGAAAAGTGTCGTCATGTCCGCTGTGTACAACGTGTACAATAGAGGGGCCTAGGACGCTGCCTTGTGGTACACCGGCTTCGATACCTTTTGTGGTAGATCGCGCATCTCCGCATCTGACATAAAAGCTTCTGTTGTCGAGGTAAGATTGCAGAAATGCGTAATGGGGTTGAGGCAGGTTTCTCTTAAGCTTAAGCAGTAGCCCTGGGTGCCAGACTCTGTCGAAAGCTTGCTTCACGTCAAGCATTACGGTTCTTCTCCTCGAATGCGTTCAATATCACTCTGACTAAACGGTGGCATTGTTCCGGGGTGGAGTGAGAACGCCTGAAGCCAAACTGGTGATCGGAATCAACCCAGATTCTTCCAGCACTGGCAATACTCTGCGCAAAAATACTCTTTCGAGTATTTTGGAGAGTATCGACAACAAACTTATCGGACGATAAGAGCCAAGATTGGCTTCAGGTTTGCCAGGTTTAGGTATAAAATTACACTCTGCTCGTTTCCAGATGGTTGGAAAATGTCCTAGCTAGCACCTGCCTGCTTTATATATGTTGGCGAGGAGTTGTAGGCAGGGAGGGAAGAAGCAACAGCCAGTGCTTCAATGCCATCAGCGCCCGGCGATTTATTCGTCTTGAGTCCCTCGATCTCAAGTTTGACCTCATCCACCGAAACCATAGCTAGCTTTTCTTGGTTTGTTGTTGGTGTTTTCATCTAATAGTTGTAGGGCACGATGCGTAGCTGAGATATCAGGTCGGTGCATCTTATTATCGGCAGAAGGCTTCGCTGAGGTGCTCCACAAAAGCTTCAGCTCTTTCTTGCTCTGTGCGGCACCAGGCGCCACTAGCACGCTGGACTGGAGCAACTCTCTTAGTATGTCGTTTTATGTGACGAGTGACCTGCCAAAGGTTGTGCTGTGGGTCTCCAGGCTCAACATTGGCCAGGAACTCCTCAAACGAGCTCTGCCTGAGCTTTAGGAGCTTATCCTTAAGCTGCTTTGCGGCTCTGTTAAATACCCTTTTATCTCTAGGATTTCTGGATAGGAACCATACTCGTCGCAACCGTCTCTTCTCAGCTACTAGCGAGGCGATCTCCGAAGACCAAAGGTGTAGGACCCTCGTTGGTACAAAACCTATACATGGTGAGCAGTGTGTGCCCATCACGTATATATATGTATTGGATGCATATATTTCAGTTTGCATAATAGGTAATAATTATGTTATTACAAAAAGTCTCATCCGACGTTTATATGTTTATATAATAACTATTATTATATAAGCATATGACAATTAAATGTCTTCTTCAAAGGTGTTTTCGTAGCTAAAAATTAATATTTTGTGAATAATTGAAAACCCTCAAAGGACACTATAAAATTATTTATTGTGGACGGAGGTTTTTACTAATATAATATTGTCTACACGTAAATGCAAAATTAGATAAAATTATCAATTTGTCATCAAAATAAAATAATTTTTTATTCAATTAATTGAATTTAAATTATAAATATGCATGTGTGATATAATATATTTAGTAAGTTGAAATAAAATGATATTTTTGAACGATTATATGCATATATATTTTATATATAAGTATATATATTTATATAAACAATTGTGAATTATAACTAGCGAACGTGAATGCTATCTAATTGTGGCCACATTCGTATAGTACATGTCAAGTATAACATATATATATATACAATTATTGAATATTATCGTTTGTTATTCAAAATATTTGTGAGTTGTCATGTATTTTACATATTTGAAGATTTATGTAATTATATTTTAAATATTATTTACATAATGAAATGAACATTATTCTGGTTGATCCTGC